>NW_026683305.1:0-77500 GCF_030247195.1 Topomyia yanbarensis | reverse complement strand
CCGAACTCGACGAACTGAATCGAATGGTATATGTCACTCGGCCCTCCGGGCCTCCGTTAAAAAGTCGGTTTCAGAGCAATTGCAATACCTTTCTATTGAGAAAGGCAAAAACATTTTGATGAGTTCATTTTCATATTAGCAGGATTTTTTTTCATGTTTTGATTGATTTTATCTTTTTATCTTTTCTTATAAGAAAAAAATCTTGAAAGTTTGAGCGAATTCTATACATTTCTTTTATAAGAAATGTAAAAATGTCATACGATAATGACGCGTGTCATATTTTTTTGGGTAAATACTTTTATTTCACCCACTGTGGTCTACTTGACAATTATTTGGATACAACATAACCAAACTCTGTCGTTATTGTCTATTTTTATTGTCTATTCTTTGTGTTATAGTTGTCGTAATAGACCTTTCTCGTCCGACCTAACCCCCTTTTTTTCTTATTTTTATTCAAAAGACTACACATTTTTAAGAATATTGCCGTTGAAATGAGACTATTTGGAGCTATCGTGATTTTTGAATAATTTTTTGAAATTTGAAAAATGCAAGAATTTTGAGTATTTTTTTCACCTTTGCAAGAATGGTGGGACTCAAAATGTGTGTTTAGGCAACACTGTTTTGTATATTTTTGCTTGAGTTCCTGGCAACGCGGCAAATGAAGTGGTGAGTCGCGGTACAAAGTTTATTGGTTATGTAAACAAACTAAAGTGAACCTCTCGGTGGAGAACATTGCATGATAATGTTTAACCTCACTTGTTTGACAGTTCAGAGAGATTGTTTATATGGTCTTGGAATTTTTGTTGATTTGATCATAGTATGAGAAACTTGGTTTGGTTCGCTGCCAAATGTTAACACTTTCCAAACAAGGTCGCTCAGCTGTATTTTTTTATTTGATGTCGGCATCATACATTGTTCCGTTAAATTTAACATTTTTACTTTTCTTGTACATGATTCATTGTAGAAGTAAGGAATTTCTAGCCAAACATTTGAAAAAGGCCCACTGCCAAATGCAAACAAATCGAATTTTCATGTTCTCTATTAAAATCCTGGGACAAAACCTGTGGAAATATGTTTTTTTTTCTTTTTTTCTGATCATTTGATCTCTTGTCTTGCATAGCCACTCTTTCTTCCTCACACATTTTAAATGGACTGGCTACATTTGACAGTTCCCCCTGACTGCATTTGACGGTTCCATTTGGCTGCATTTGACAGCTCCCCCTGGCTGCAATTGACATTAGGTTTTTTCGTATCCACACGTCACGTCCCAGTTAAAAACTATCTATCTGGCCATGTGCATAAATATAACGTAACAATGGATTGTGAAGAATTTAGATAATGATTTTAAAACAAATTATAAAAGTGCCCGGCTGATATAAAAGTCCTAACTAGCAATACGCTTATTATAAAATGATTATAAAGGATTATTGTAACTGATTCCAAAAGGATTATAAAGGCAGTGAAATACGTACTCAACGAATTAAGGGGAGTGTCTCATGTAAACAATATGCGCAATCAAACTAAATAAAACAGTATTAAATTTTTAAATAGAATTATAATGAATTCGACCAAAACTTCTTTTGCCTTTTTCTCAAGGTTTACGTTTGGCAGTTAGACCCTCTTCAAATGTTTCAAATGTTTGGGTAGAATTTAGATTATTTTATCGTTGTTGCGATCAATTTCATTTGGTTTGTTTTGTTCACAATGTTAGTCGCAGAGCATTTTGGTGATCTATGGCAATTGATGACCTTAACACCCCATACTAGGTCCGCTCCTGTTGCAGCTGTTTCGCCCCGTCCGGCACCGAGTCAACCGATGGTCCAGCCTGCGCCGCACTCGTCTATCGCAATCCCAGTGGCAGGAACTTGGATTAAAGGCTAAAAGGTCAGCTACGGCTGGTGGTGTTGCTGCAATCGGTTTGCCGTCGGCCACGTTGGACATTCGGCTAACGGGAATATTCAGCGATTCCGATTCGAAGGAAGCAGCGCCAGTAGCAGACGGCTTCGGTTCAGCAATACGCTCCGGTATTGGACGAAGCTAACACTCCGGCAGGACGAAGGTTTCAATGAGGGGCTCAGGCATAAGTAGCAGAGTCCTTGCACTTACTGCTTGTCGAGTGAACAATTCCGACGAAACCACTGCCACTCTCGCCAAGCTTGATCACCGTCATAAGTGCGACGTCAGCGGTATAATGCCAGGAATAATCGAGAAGAGTGCCAGGACTGACTTGCCGAGAGCTACAAGATTAAATAGCAGGGCGTTTTTAAAGTGACCGTAGTATAACGTAGAGGCTTTAGGCAGATGATTTATTTAGCAGAATAAGATAGCAAAATTACCCAAAACATAAGAGCTGGCTGTCGAAGTGAATCCACACATATCATCACCTACAGAGGCAAGCAATATTGGAACGCAGCGAAATTCCTTACAATGAATTGATCTCGTTAGATGAAATTCCAGGAAGTACAATTTTCATAGCATAATTTAATCGACCGAAATTGTAGTCCTCAGTCGAGAGAGAGACTGAGAGTAGCAGCAGCTAGGAATTTTCTTTCGAAAGCTAGCAGCGGTTTCGCGTATCCTGCGCTAAGTAGAGAGCGTTAAGACAGATCTCCGAAGCATGTCAAGTGCTATCAGATGAGAAAAAACCTCGCATCTATGACCAGTACGACAAGGACGGTCTGCTGACCAACGGTTCCGTCCGGTACCACCATAACACACGGCACCGGCGACACATATATTCACAACATACTAATTACTTATCCTTCCGAAAAAGTAAATAAATTGACGGTAATTGTTTACTTTAGCTACTTTTCCTTCTGTAAGTGGAAAACATGTTTTTCTTTCGTGAATATGCTAGTTTAGTGTTGCAGATTCACAAAAAAGAGGCGGAAAGCGAAAATTTTTAATAATTTATTAATGAGACTAAAAATAAGTTCGACCTACTAACCTTGCACATAGGGTTATTGTACTCCCAAAAGTAAAGTTTTTGGCGACGCTAGGTTAATGCGGCTACGCCGCATAGCCGACTCCAAGGATCCGAAGCGGCGCAAAGCCGCTGAGGATCCGCTGGACGAGCCTTCCTTGTACTTGTCATCAGAAACGCAAGCAAACTTGTGATCCACTCGTTTGCCCGGTATACTCAAACATAGGGGCTATCCCTAGTTTAAGTCCGACTGAGCGGTAGCGAAGTCGGACAGCACCCAATTGAAACGATGTGGCGTAGCCACATTAGACAGTGACAATAATTTAATTTTTGCCGATGAATACAATCCTATTGTTACTAAATAAAACATTGTTAGTGCCTAATGTGGCTACGCCACATCGATTTTTTTCTCATGCTGTCCGACTTAAACTATGGATAGCCCCTATGTTTGAGTATACCGGGCAAACGAGTGGATCATAGGTTCGCTTACGTTTCCGATGACGAGTACGAGGACTACGGCTATGCGGCATAGCCGCATTAAACTAGCTTCGCCGAAAACCTAACTTTCGGGAGCACAATAACCCTATGAACAAAGTTATTAGGTACAACTTACTTTAAAGCTAAATAATGAATTATTAAAAATTTTCGCTTTCCGCCTCATTTTTATGAATCTACAACACTAAACTAGCATATTCACGAAAGAAAAACATGTTTTCCACTTACAGGGGGAAAAGTAGCTAAAGTAAACAATTACCAAATTGACTATGAAATTTATCATTCGCTGCCTAGTTATTTCGTGCCAATTTGAACAAGATAGCAGATAGCTTTATTGCGGTGCCAAAATGATGGCTACTCGGGATATAATATAAATTTACATATAATTTCTCCTCCCTGATATTCTACCAGAATGTATAATGCTCTGCATTATTATTATCACTCCAATCAAATCCTTCTTACTCCTTATCGTCAGTGCCGAGCGCTATTTTGCATTTGCCGGCCAAATCAACGACAATGCGATAATCGACGAAACTTTTGCTGTAATGGAACTTGAACACGAATAATAAATAATTGTTCCATTCGAAAGCGATAACCTTGTTGTCCTCATGTTTGCAGCTATCATACGCTGGTAGGCATTCTGACCAATGGAAACGCTGGGCATTGAACGATCAAAATCATTTCAACAACTTATCATCGACCGAATTCGTTACCTATAAAGTTCAGGTAAACTTCACCACCTAAAAATGAATAATCAATCGGATCATCTTGTTAGGAATTAACCCACGAGCAAACAAACAAATGTGTACAAATCCTTATCCATCATCCAGAAAGCAATCGTTTTATAGCCCAATGCTTGATCTTACGATTCAGCATATGCCACCGGGTTTTACATCCAGCGCCGATTGGTCAATGTATGAACCAGGTTACCATTGTTCCAATCCTCATCCCTCTTGAGTTAATATTCTTTCAAAGAGCATCGAAAGTATTCAAGTAATGTAAATTTCAAAAGTCCGTGTAAACAAGTCTTAGGTAAACAAGCACACCGAACTGTCAGAAAAGTGCGGTTATAAAAATTAGACATGCAAAGCCAAGAAATGTTGCACATATTTTAATATATATTGCATCATTTGGACATCATGGTGGTATCAATTTCTATGGAAATTTGCTGTGTGATTGTACTCTTCAACACATAACTGCAGAACCGAAAGTCGGATCAATAAAAAAATCAATAGCGACCGATGGGAAGGCTGTACCTTTCATTTGAGACTAAATTTGTACAAATCGGTCCAGCCACCTCTGAGAAAAATCGGTGAGATTGTTTGCCACACACATACATACATACACACACATACAGACATTTTACGATCTCGACGAACTGAGGCGAATGGTATAAGAGATTTGGTCTCGGTATAAGAGATGCGGGTCTCGGTTAAAAAGTCGGTTTTCAGAGCAATTGCAATACCTTTCTATTGAGAAAGGCAAAAAGAATAAATTGAAAAGTTTTCAAACCCGTTTGATTGCATGTATATCTGTCCTAAAAGCAGTTGTCAGAAAAAGGCGATTTGGTGGCCTACACATTATTCAATCATTTGATAACTCGTCAATAAGTTTACGCAACATCAACTTCTTTTGATTTTTCTTGACTATATGTATAACCTAAATTTTGGTAATCACGGATACAATTGGGACGATAAACTAAACGCAGCTGCTGGAGTTACTGCCCAAAATTGGAATTCGTTGTTCTGATACAATGGATCAATTTAATGTACAGGACCTTCTTTGGTAATCTTGAATAAAACGATTAAGCTGCTTCAGGGTGTTGTGCAGTTATTTCTGATCAATTGAGCAAATGTGATATATGGAATCCATTTCTGTCGATGTAGGATCAGCATCATTCCGAATTAAGTGTGAATCAAAATCAAGCAGATAATAGACGAACTGTGCAGCGATGGATGAAGCCTACCATCAATTTCCTGTTACGAGCGAGTATCTGGATTGCTTGATCTCATCCCTTCAAAAATCCTGCCTGCATCCTTGAAAGCGACATTCAAATAGGCTGGATGCGCATGATATTGGACAGCTACAGCGTTATGTCTTTCTTTTCATACATCCAAAAATTTACAGATATTACGGTTACGGTATAACAAATTAGACGAAATATGCATTCGATTAACCGATCAAATATTTCTGCAGACGTTCTAGAAACATTTTTTATTTTAAATAGCGTTTGCGTTAAGCATGAAATTACTACAAACCATCCCAAGTTTTAAAACAAACACTCATCGATTTTTTAAGAAATTACCGCCATTTCAATTACTAATTTGATTGCATTCATTCAAGATCTAACTATTAAGAGAACTGTTAAAAAATTTGATCAATCGGCTCATCGGTTGCAGAGATATCGTGCGCATCACTACCCGAATAGAAATGTACAGTAAGAAAACCCCGAATTTCACTGTGACAGTACAGTAATTTTACATTAATTTTCAGCAAGTTTTAGTGTTACGCTACAATACGAAAACAATAAACTTTAACGTTTTAACAGTTAATTTTATTATAAAATAGATTTTTACAGGGAAAAAGGGGGGTGGTTATGTATCTCAACCATTAAAAAGATCGATTTTTCTCCATACACTTTTTTCTCGAAAACTGTAAAATTTACTGTGAATTTATTGTACCAGTTTTTTGCCGAACAGTAAAATTTATTTTTACATGAAATTTTATCGTAAATCTATTGCGAGAACTCTGCATCGAACCATGTTGAAACAGTAATAACTATAATATTTATTGTTTTATGATTGTTTGTAGGGTAAATGCTATTGTAAAATTCTATCCGGGTAACGCTACTGTATGGAAATGCTTCAGTACAACGGCCGGCAAATTAATCCATTTTTGCATGAAAATATCAACAGTTTTAATAGTATTTTGAGCAAGGCTTGGACTATATATCTAAAAAATCATGAGAACATATCAGCGAGCCTAAAGATATACATATATAGCATAGTCCAAAGATCTGCATATCAGTTGGAAAAGCATCTGCATTCACTGCTCACTCCAAATGTTTGCCGATAAAGATATTTCCTACAGAATATCTTCGTAGAACCTAAGCCTTTTGAAATAAATTAAAAATCTTTTTTCCCGAATCCCGAGAATGAGAAAACACATTTTCCCGGGAATCGGGAATCCCGGGAAATTCAAAAATCCCGGGATTCCCGGGAAATAAATTCTTGGGATGGAAGCTCTAATTCTAACCCTATATGCGGGGTCGGGACTCGAACCCATACATAATTTCCCGGGTGAAATCGTGCAATAGTTATTTTAAGTTTTCATGCCAAATTCGCGTTTGAAGAGAAAAAAAAGTAATTGCAGCAATGAACTTATTTGCAAGCTACAAGCCCTGTTTAATTTATTCTGAGCATTAGAAGTATGTTTTTGGGTTATAAAATTAACACAGTATAAAAAATTAAATAATCTATGAAAAACCTATTTTAATCCACATAGTGGTGCAATTGTGCCTTTCTCATTTATCCAAACTATGATTTAATGGCTGGTTATGTTCAATATAACATTGTGGAAATGTCTATTACATTCTTATTACAGTTGATGAGCATATATAAGTGCACGACAGTCACGAACCTGAAAAGCAACATGGCGATGTAGACACACTTGAAACAAACAAAATTATAATGTTTATATAGCTTAATCAGCGTGAGTTCAATGTTGTCTTCATGTTAACTTTATGGTGGAGAAGGGAAGGGATATAATTAGTGGGAGAGGGAGGATGCGTCGGGAATTATCTAACTTATTGTAGTATTGGATGAAAGGAATGCATGTGGGAGGTTGGTCTGAGTGGGTGGGGGGTGATATAGGGCTGGGGGTTGAGAGGTAGGAGGTGGAGGGGTAGATGGAGGGTTCAACACCGAACTTCATATTATACCTTCCATTTGAGACTAGGTTAGTGAAATTTGGTTGTCATCACCGAAGTGGCTTTAGATTTGCCTGGAATTTGCCCGGAACCCCGGGACTTCCGGAATTATCGATAGTGGACAATACACTCCAATAATTTTTGATGTTTGATGTTCATTTCAATAGATTTTAAACCTATGAGGAATACCGGTTTAAATGAGAATTTCCTATGAGACTGCAATAACCAACCTGTAACTACGGAACTAAAGGTCAGAACTAAATGAAATTCAATAGCAGTCAATGGGAGTATTAGATCTTTCATTTGAAATCAAGTTTGTAAACATCGGTTAAGGGTTTGCTGAGGAATAGGTGCGACATTAGCTCGGGAACTTGGCGAGTTCCCAGGGGCATCAAAATCCGTCATAGGTGACCAATGTAGTCAAAACTAATTCAAGTTGTGTGGAGGATGATAAGTAAAGTTTGGCTTTTTTTGCTCGCATTTGATTCCCTTTTAACCGTGAAATAGTGGAGGTGCAGTGAATTAAAGTGCATTAGTACGTAGACCTCGTGAAGTGCTTTCGTTTGGTATAGTGCATGATAGGCTGCCTGTCGAAACTAAAGTTTGTTGGCATAAATTATTTTTGCTCGCTCTGTTAGCAGCGGCAAAAAATAACAAACAAGTGCGCCTTTACTGTGTGGTGGCCCGCTCACGGGCGAAGAAAAATGACTTCAATAGCATGCAGTGTGTGCGCACAGCGTATTGCTAGTGAAGCCGATGGTATTCACTGCTCTGGCGGGTGCGAGCAAATATTACACGTACGGTGCTCGGGTGTGAATACAGCAGCCGCAATCGCTCTGCGGGAGAACGAATCGCTGCAATATGTGTGTTTCGAGTGCAGGAAGAAGGAGATACGTCTCAACGATGTGCAGAAAATGTGTAGTGTGCTTTTGCAAAAGGTTGAAGAAATCACTAAGGCTGTCTGCAATGGTGATTTGAAAATACGGAATATTGTATCAGAGCAGTACAGTGCTTTTGAAAAACGAATTTTACCGCGTCTTAAATCTACCGTTGAAGATGTTGTTTCCGCAGAAGTATCAGTGCTGCGTGACCTAGTTCGGCGAGCGGGTACGAATCAGATGTGTGTCGATGATACCGAGACCGGCAATAAAGTTGTAAAGAACACAGCAGCCGTTGCCACTTATGCCAGCGTAACCCGTTCTAACTTAGCTCCAACAAGGTTGGAAAAACGCAAGGCACATCCTGCCGTTTTGGAAGATAATAATGACGATTGCAGCATTCTGAGGTCCGGAAAACGACGGAATATGACTACTAAAAACTGCTAGAAACGAATCAAGTGGTGAATTAACGGCTGCATGCGAAACGCCTGTGAACACGTCAAAGTTACAGTCACTTAGGCCAGTTTCGCATGTTGCGAAAAACAGTGCAGTCTTGAAAATGGAGCAAACTGTTCTGTTCAAACCGAAAGTTGTTCAACTAGCGGAAATAACAAGGAAAGACATTCGTCAGAAGTTGGATCCAATTGTCTTCGATGTCAAAGAAGTGTACTACCGTGAAAATGGAGAAGCTACTATACGGTGTGGATCGAACGAGCTTGCACTGAAAATGGCTCACGATGCTAAAAATAAGTTTTCCGAGGTATATGAGATTGAAAAGCTGAAACCTCTGAAGCCAAGATTCAAGATAATAGGATTATGTGACGAAATCCCAGAAAACGAAATAATCGCCAAAATGAAACAACAAAACAATTTGCCTGAAACGGTTGATTTGAAAGTTATTCGCGTACAGAAGTCCAAACGAACTGATAACACAAGAGTGGTAGTGTTTGAATCTGATCCCTCGACGTTCTACTGTCTGATGAAAGCGCAACGGGTCAATATTGGCTGGGATCGCTGCCGAATCTTCGAGGTTGTTGATGTAATGCGCTGTTACCGCTGCTCTGAATATGGCCACAAAGCAGCGACATGTAAAAATTTAGTGTGTTGTCCAAAGTGCGCAGAAGAACATCCAATAAACGAGTGCAGCTCTGATTTCGAAAGATGTGTTAACTGCCAACTATTAAACTCAGAGCAGGAACTTGATGCCGACAAGCTTGATTTTATTCATCCCTCTTGGAGCTCTGAATGCCCGCTGTACCAAAAACGCTTGAAGAAAGCCAAACTTAGAATTGACTACTCGACATAGCAACCGACGAAGCTAGCCATCCGCAATCCAAATGATGATGACTGCACGACAGTTTCTCCAGGTAAAGCCAAAGAGGGTATATATCCTCCCGAAGTTACCTACGATACTGCACCCCCTCAAAATAATTTTCGGTTCCAGTCTACCATTGAACAACCCACTTCCGGCTCCTTAGCTAATATTTATCTAGCCATCCACAATCCATATAATAATGACTGCAAGACTGTTTCTCCAGGTAAAGCCAAAGAGGGTATATGTCTTTCCGAAGTTATCTACGATACTGCACACCCTCAAATTAATGTTCGGTTCCTGTCTACCGTTGCACAACCTACTTCCGGCTCCGTAGCTGATATTCATCTAGCCATCCGCAATCCGTATAATGATGACCGCAAGACTGTTTCTCCAGGAAAAAGTCAACTCAAAATGTACTATCAGAACGTGAGAGGACTACGCACAAAGATCGATGAGCTGTTCGTAGCTGTATCCGACGCAGAACATGATGTCATTATCCTGACAGAAACATGGCTGAACGACGAAATCAACTCGCTGCAGCTATTCGGACCTAGATATTCGGTATATCGTAACGACCGTGACCCAATCGTTGCTGGTAAGAAAAAGGGTGGTGGTGTACTTATAGCTGTTTCCAATCGGTTAGCATCTAAACAAAAGAGTTATGACAATAGAGGTCTAGAACAACTCTGGGTAAACATTAATAGCCAGGGTACTAACACATGTGTGGGCGTCGTATATCTTCCTCCGGACTCCGCAGATAACATAAACGTTATTCAAAATCACATTCAATCTGCACTCGACATCGCCAATTCGCTAGAACCCCAAACCTCTCATTTGTTATTCGGAGATTACAACCAGCCTGGTCTTGTATGGAAAAGCACTTCCTTCGGCTACGCGTATGCCGACCCCTCTGACTCATCCCATTCGAGATCTAGCAGTGCTTTACTAGACGGGATGTCTCTACTGAACATGCTGCAAATGTGTACGATTAAGAACGAACGAAATCGCACGTTGGATCTTCTGTTCATAAACGCAGACGCATACATGAACTGTCATGTGTACCATGCAGATGAACCACTCGTTAATATAGATTCACATCATCCGCCCCTCTTAGTTGAGCAGACCTGTCCACGACAGGTTATTTTTGATGAGATGCTGGAATTTCAAATACAACTTTTCAAAAACTGATTTTCTTGGACTCAACAACACACTGCAAACTATTGACTGGATTACCTCGCTTAACAGTGCAACCGATGTAAATGACGCAGTAGAAATATTTTCGTCGATACTGATACAACTGTTTGAAATATATGTCCCAGCACCGCGTCCTAGACAGAAACCACTTTGGTCCAATCGACGACTCCGAGAACTTAAACGACTGAGAGCAGCCGCGCTTCGTCACTATACCAATCGACGGAATCCCAATACAAAACGTGAATTCATTTACGCCAGCAACAATTACAAAGCTTATAACCGCTTCCTCTATTCTCGGCACGTGCTACAAATGCAACCTCTCTCTGTGTGGGGTCTGGGGTGGGGTCTTCGAAATTCTAGTAAGCAATGTGTTGTTCCGGGAAGCCAAAACATATATATCGACAGATCAACATGGGTTCTTCCCAGGTAGATCAACATCAACGAACTTAGCACAGTTCACTTCACATTGTATTAAAAGTATGGAAGGCGGAGCACGAGTAGATACTCTTTATACTGACCTTAAAGCAGCGTTTGATCGTGTTGATCACTCGCTCCTACTGGCGGAAAAAGAAAGGCTGGGTGCCTCACTCAACTTCACTAAGTAGCTGGAGTCATACCTTGTTGGCCGTACCCTATCTGTCAAACAAGGAAATATCGAATCACATAACTTCATAAATTTATCAGGTGTACCCCAGGGTAGTAATCTCGGTCCCTTGCTGTTCTCCTTATTCTTCAATGACGTTTGTTATATCCTTCCACCAGGATGCAAACTTATCTATGCAGATGTTAAACTGTTAAACTGTTCTTCATTGTGCGATTTGAATTGGACTGCATCGAACTACAGCGACAACTAGATGAGTTTTGTAACTGGTGTGAAACCGGTTGACTTTCAGTGTATCTACATGCTCAGTAATTTCTTTCACGCGTAAAAAAATCCAATCTTGTGGTGTTATACTATCTCAGGGAAAACACTTGAAAGAGTGTCAGTTGTCAGGGACATTGGAATACTGCTGGATTCTAAATTGACGCTCAGAGATCACTATTCCCACATCATTGCGAAAGCCAACAGGAACTTTGGTTTTATCATCAGAATAGCCAAAGAGTTTACTGATCCATATTGCCTGAGAGCACTGTATTTCTCTCTTGTTCGCTCTGTCTTGGAAGCTTCAGCTATTATCTGGTGTCCGTATGCGAGTGTCTGGATTAATAGGATTGAATCTATACAAGCTAGATTTCTCCGATTTGCTCTTAAATCTCTGCCATGGCGCAACCCGATAGAGCTGCCACCTTACATTGATCGTTGTCGTTTGCTTGATATGGACACCCTTTCAAAAAGACGAAATATCGAATAGAAGCTTAAGATCGTGGGATTTTCTAAGACTCGACTATCAAAATACTAATTATGGACAGAACGAACCCGTAAGGGCGATGTGTAGTGTTTTTAATAGTGTGTATGAATTTTTTGACTTCTCTGTTTCATGTGATATTTTTAGAAATAGGCTTAAGCGGTTGACTTATTGCATTAGATTTTAATTTGTTAGATGTATTATTAATTAAGTAATGTAATGTAATTTAACGTGCAATATTGTTTAATGTGTATGTGTGAAAAGATAATGAGGTTTTTACGCGCATTTGGAGGGTGTCACACTAACTGCAAATGGGCTTTTCCTCATTCCATATTCCATACAGTGACACAATCTCATATTCGAACACCTCTAATGTATATGTTTAATATTGTTTCACAAAACGTTTGCGCTATTTAATATAGGTATAGTTTTGTAAGTGTGGTAGTAGAATCATCATCTGTCATTTTCGTATCATTTGTAATCTAAAGTGTGCAAGTTTCCGTACACTACACATAAAAAAATCATTACTTGGTGTGAAAAAGGCACAATTTCATATTCGTACACTTTTGAAAAGTCATTTAATTTGTAATTTAAGACCTGTTATTTCTTTATTTTTTTTTGTTTTGCTTTGAAAAATAGAATTTATGACTACAGAAAAGTATTCATTGGCACAGTTTCCTCAACACTAGTTTAAGAAATCCCCTCAAATTAACGTAATGGTTAAAAAAGTAAATTAACTGCCATTATGGGACGGAAACTAATTATTACTCATCAAAATGAAGCTAAATCACTTCATAAAATCTTTGAAATTGTTCAAAGGTTGCGTCCAACTATTTTACATGTTGTTAAAACTTTGATGTGGCGAAATGCAGAACAGATATTGCGAAAAACTTGAACTGTAAAAAATTTACGATAAGGGATAAACGATTGTTAATTAGAAAAATTTGGGAAAATCGAGTAATTAATGTTATATACATGGTAAATAAATTGAATCTTAGCATTTAAGTATAAGTCTACTCTGGTACGGCTCGTAATGTACGGAGAACGGACAATTACAATGCCTGTGTTCTGAGCAAGAAGCTGGTCATCAATTAGAAGAACAAAGAATTGTTTTTTTATACACTAAACAACTTTATTGGAATACTGGAAAGATGTTAAACTTTGTCTACGAGTCCAAATTCAATATCTTTGACTCAAATGGCTGTTGTTTTGGGTGGAGAAAATCGAACTCAGACCTGGACGTAATAGTCTTATTACAGCAGCTAAGCGCAGGGACAGTGCAGTTATTGTATGGGGTATTATATGTCCACTAGAAGTGCTAGAAATTTGGTCTTCATTGATGGAATGATGGATCAGAATGTGTATTTTAATATGAATGTCTTAAAAAAAATTTTAAAGCAAAGCTTCCGTTAAATGGTACTTTTACTAAAAATGGTGGACATTGGAAATTCGATCAGGAGAAGTACCTAAAGCATAAGGCGTGCAAAAAACGTTTAGAATAAATTTATAATTGTTTAAATGTTATGGATTCTCTCGCTGCTGACCCCGTTTATTAACTGATTAGAATAATAAATTTAGTTAAAAAGTGCAAAACGAAAATGAGATTGTGTCATTGTATTTCATGTAGACCATGTAGCTCAGATGGGAAATCAATAAATAAATAAATAAATAAATAAATAAATAAATAAATTGCTCATTAGTGATCTAGACCTGCAAATCCAAGTAATGTTGAACGTATTTGAATATGTATTATATCATTCGGATATCATAGGGATACCAGTTTATATGGGAATTTGCTGTGTGACCACACTCTTCAACCCGAACCGGAAGTCCGATCAACTAAAAATTCAATAGCGTCTTATGGGAGCGTTATACAGATCATTTGAAACTGACTTTGTGCAAATCGGTTCAGCCATCTCTGAGAAAATTGAGTGACATTCTTTGACACACACATACATGTACACATACATATACAAATACATACACACATACATACACACAACTCCGCTAACGAATGACGGATCTCAATAGTAGCATGTTCGTAATAACCTATGAACTTGGAACTATTGAGAGCCAGAGCTACAGGTCCAAAGCCCTGGTCCGCGGTCATCACGTAAAGCAACAAAGCAACCCCAAGTCCAAGGCGTGAAATGACCCGTGCCGAGGGATGAGTGATCGAGGGGGTGAAAAAGATGCTCGATCGTTAACGGAGCCTGTGGGGTACCTGGGCAACTTCCACAGTAAGCGTCCCTTACCACGCTAATGCGGAGCTCTGGCGTGGCGGACATATATTTCTCACGCTACTCGTGGGACTATACATGGAGACAAACAAAAATAAAAACAAACAGACGGAGGTGCCAAACCCCTTCGCAAGAGGTGGTTTGGCGAGGTCTCCCCCCCGTGGGGAGAGTAGTGGAGCGATGAGTGCTGCATCCGAAAGCACCAATGACCCCCCAGCGGCGGTAGGCAATAACCCTACCAATGCATCGGAGGGGCCAATAGCTGCGATGCGCAAAGTAGCGAAGCAACTCGATTCTATAATCATAGCCAAGAACATAGCCAAGGAGTTGAAGTTGAGCCTTCTGGAGCTCCGGAAAGCTGTTCGTGTCGCAAGACAGGAACAGCAGGCCTATGTTGAGAGGGTGGAATGTCGGGAGAGGCCCGACAGAGAAACCCAGACAGTGGCCTCCAATAGGGAGGAAAGAGAGAAGGTCGATAGAGGTTCACAGACAGTGGCCTTTACCTTCTACGGAGCAGCCACGTCGATCGGAGCGGCGACCGAGTTCCCCTCGAAGGGAAAGGGAAAGGGCAATCGCAAGACGGCATCGAATGCGAAGCGCCCTAGGAAGTCGCCAGGCGAGGGTGCCAAAACCGACACCACTCGGCGTGCAACCGTCAAGGTCAAACGCCGCCTGGGTGAGGTAAGCGAGGGCGAGAGTGACCTCGCTGTGGAGAGCGATGGTACCAGCAACCCGGCACGACCGGGGCAGGGGGGCTCAAACCCCTGGACGCTGGTTACCAAGAAAAAGCCGGCACCGAAACCGGAGGTACCGCGGCCTGCGAGGAAGGCCAAGGACAGAGGCGAAGCCTTGTGGTTAAAAACCGACAAGGACAAATACGCCGATGTCCTTAAATCGATGAAGGCGGCCGAAAGTCTCTCGGCCCTTGGGCAGGATGTGCGTAGCGTAAGACGCACCAACACGGGAGAGATGCTCCTGGTGCTGAAGCGAGGCGCACAATCAAGTGCAGTATATAAGGCCTTGGCCCAAGAGGTCCTTGGTGAGGGCGCCCAAATCAGGTCGCTAGGTGCGGAAACAACTCTCCAGTGCAAGCACTTGGACGAGTTCACGACCGCAGAAGACGTCGTTGCAGCCGTCAAGGAGCACTGCGGCGTCACAATCGAGCGGGCCTCTGTGCGATTGAGGGACGGACCCTCTGGCACCCAAGTAGCCTACCTCAGGCTACTGAATGCGGATGCCAAAAAGGTAACCGAGAAAGGGAAGCTGAAGATCGGCTGGTCGGTATGCTCTATTAGTATACCCCAGCCGCCTTCAGTGGACAGGTGCTATCGGTGCCTAGAATCCGGCCATAAAGCTTACGAATGCAAAGGCATAGACAGGAGCAAGCTATGTCGTCGATGCGGCGAGGAGGGGCATAAAGAGCGGGGGTGCACTAAGGCATATAAGTGCCTTATCTGCACCGCTAAGAAGCAAGCCCATAAACATGCTATGGGCGGACCTTCGTGTCCCTTCGGCGAGTTAAATAAGAAGAAGCCGTGAGAGTCACACAGCTAAATCTTAACCATTGTGCAGCAGCCCAACAGCTGCTGTGGCAGTCGGTCTCGGAGTCGAGGACAGATGTCGCCCTCTTATCAGACCCGTACAGCATCCCTGCCGGCAACGGCAATTGGGTGTCGGACGGGTCTAGAATGGTGGCAATCTGTACAACGGGAAGGTTCCCGGTTCAAGAGGTAATACACCCCTCCGCCGAGGGTGTGGCGATTGCCAAGATCAATGGTGTGTTCTATTGCAGCTGCTACGCCCCACCAAGGTGGCCAATAGAACAGTTCTACCAGATGATCGACAGGCTCTCGTCGGACCTCGTGGGCCGGAAACCGGTAGTAATAGCGGGAGACTTCAACGCTTGGGCAGTGGAGTGGGGCAGCCGCTGTACAAATAGCAGGGGTCAAGCGCTAATGGAAGCGTTTGCGAAACTCGATACTGTGCTAGCTAATGATGGCTCCGCTAGTACATTCCGTAGAAACGGAGTGGAGGCGTGGATTGATTTGACCTTTGCCAGCCCGAGTCTGGCTCCAGGCATGGAATGGAGGGTAGACGAAGGCTACACCCATAGCGATCATTTAGCAATCCGCTTTAAGATCAACTATGGTGTGCAGCATCCGAGGGCGGGAGATCCCTGTCAGGTACGCGGGTGGAAGTCCAATCACTTCGACAGCGAAGCTTTCACCGCGGCCCTGGGACTGGAGGCCAACACCGACAGTCTAAGCGGGGATGCGCTGGTAGCTGTTCTATCACGCGCGTGCGACACCACTATGCCGAGAAAAACACTGCCAAGAAACGGTAGATGCTCGGTATACTGGTGGAGTGCCGAGATTGCAGCTCTACGGTCAGCCTGTCTCAGAGCTAGACGTAGGATGCAAAGAGCTCGCACCGAGGATGCAAGAGAGAACCGCCGTGAAGCGTTTCGAGCTGCGAAATTGGCCCTTAACAAGGCTATTAAAAGCAGCAAGAGAGCGTGTTTCGACAACCTGTGTGAGAGTGCCAACGCGAATCCGTGGGGTGACGCCTACCGGATTGTGATGGCCAAGACCAAAGGGGGCTCCTCACCCCCAGAACGGTCTCCGGACCGGTTGGCAACGATTATCGAAGTACTCTTCCCGTCTCGAGCCACAAGCTCCTGGCCACCTGCACTACGAGACAGTGCGGGCACGGTCGAAATGGTGGCTCCAGTGACGAATGAAGAACTACTCGCAGTGGCTAAATCCCTAGCAATGAACAAAGCTCCAGGGCCGGATGGAGTTCCAAACAACGCTCTCAAGGCAGCGATCATAGCGAACCCGAACATGTTCAGGCTAGCTATGCAGAGATGCCTTGACGAGTGCCGTTTCCCCGATAGATGGAAAAGGCAGAAACTGGTGCTGTTGCCGAAGCCCGGGAAGCCGCCAGGCGACCCATCGGCGTACAGACCAATCTGTCTGATAGACACGACTGGCAAACTGCTTGAGAGGATTATCCTCAACAAGCTCACCCCGTACGCGGAAGGTACGGACGGTCTGTCAAGCAACCAGTTTGGCTTTCGGAAGGGTAAGTCCACAGTGGACGCTCTCAACTCAGTGATAAATACTGCCGAGATAGCGATCCAACGAAAAGGCGAGGTATTCGATACTGTGCGTTAGTGACACTTGACGTGAAGAACGCATTCAACAGCGCAAGCTGGGATGCCATCGCGCTCTCGTTACACCGGCTTAGCCTACCGGTGGGTCTGTACCGGATCCTGGAAAGTTACTTCCAAAACCGCGTACTGCTATACGAGACCGATGCCGGTCAGAAAAGGGTTCCGATTACCGCCGGAGTCCCGCAGGGCTCGATCCTAGGCCCGGTGCTATGGAACCTCATGTATGACGGGGTTCTGAGACTGAAGTTCCCTCCTGGGGTCAAGATCGTCGGCTTTGCCGACGACGTAACCTTGGAGGTCTACGGGGAGTCAATTTCTGAGGTAGAACTAACCGCAGAACACGCGATTAGCACGGTGGAGGAATGGATGAGCGCGAGAGGCCTGGAGCTCGCTCATCATAAGACGGAGGTAGTTATCGTCAACAACCGCAAGTCGGCACAACATGCAGTTATCCATGTGGGAGAAGTCGCGATCACTTCACAGCGAAGTCTGAAGTCTCTCGGAGTCATTATAGACGACAAGCTGACCTTCGGCAGCCATGTCGACTATACGTGCAAGAGAGCGTCGACTGCTGTTGCGGCACTATCGAGAATGATGTCCAACAGCTCAAAGGTGTGCGCCAGTAGACGTAGATTACTGGCAGGCGTTGCCGTATCTATCCTCAGGTACGGCGGCCCGTCATGGTCAAGAGCACTGAGGGTAACCAGTTACCTACAGAAACTGGAGAGCACCTACTGCGTGATGTGCCTCAGAGTGATATCAGCCTACCGCACGGTATCACACGATGCATCCTGCGTGATAGCGAGCATGATGCCAGTCGGGCTGGTCATTCGGGAAGATGAGGAGTGCTTTGAGCTACGTGGAAATAGGGGAGCCCGCCAGCGCACCAGGGTGACCTCGGTCGCCAGATGGCAGCGTGAGTGGGACAACTCCTCGAAAGGTAGGTGGACCCACCGGCTGATACCTAGCATATCGAGCTGGGTGGGAAGACCCCATGGGGAAGTTCACTTCCACCTGACACAGTTCCTGTCAGGCCATGGCTGTTTCCGTCAGTACCTCCACAGGTTCGGGCACGCGGAGGTCCCAGTCTGCCCAGGTGTAGATGAAACTGCCGAACACATACTGTTCGTATGTCATCGGTTCGACGTCGAAAGAAGAGCAATGCTTGACGTCTGTGGCTGGGACACAACCCCGGATACCCTTATTCAGCGGATGTGTCAAACGGTGGAGAAGTGGAACGCAGTCTCGGCTGCTACCATCTAGATTGCCAGCAGGCTACAGGTAATCTGGCGAACCGAGCAACAGGCGGCGGGCACGGCTAACTAGTGATTGGTTAGCTGGAGCGAAAAAGGCCAAGCGCAATATAAGAGAGTGAATGGTCTGTTCATGCCGAGGTAGGTTGGCGCAGCGAATGGCAACCGCGTACAGGCTACAGGTAATCTGGCGAACCGAGCAACAGGCGGCGGGCACGGCTAACTAGTGATTGGAAAGCTGGAGCGAAAAAGGCCAAGCGCAAAATAAGAGAGTGAATGGTCTGTTCATGCCGAGGTAAAAGTCAGCCTCACAGGTTGGTAGAGGCTAGCACAAAAGTCAGCCTAGCAAGGAATGAAAAAGGTGAGCACAAAAGTCAGCCTCGCATGGTATGTCAGAAGTGGGGCCTAAGGAAAATGTCCCACATGGGATGCCAGAGGGAGTGACAAAGGTACAATAGAGTGGCACGATTGAGAGTGAATCAGGTGATAGGGTGAGCACCTAAGTCAGCCTCACATGGATGGGTAGGGCGAGCACAAAAGTAAGCCTAGCAAGGAATGAGTAAGGTGAGCACACAAGTCAGCCTCGCATGGAACGTAAAAGGTGAGCACAAAAGTCAGCCTCATGTGGGAGTGTTTGAGAGTGAATCAAAGTGTGATTGAGAGAGCACCCAAGTAAGCCTCATACAGGATGTATGATCGCGTGAGTGAGAGTGAATGAGTACATTCAGTACAGCCATCCCCCCAGAAGTAATACCGAGAGGTAGTTCCTGGGAGGAATGATGGCGGAGCCCAATGGAGTTTAGTCGGTATTAATGGCTGGTCACCATTCGAGTCCGACACGCCCCCAGTGCACCCAGTGTGGTAGATTGGACCCTACCGTTAGCACGTGTACTGGGCTAGGACATAAAGGTCTTCTCCATTGTAAAAAAAGATGGGTGGGTAATGTCTAGGACATAACCGGAGTGTCGTGACTACTCGTTTGATTCAAATCGAATGATACTCAATGAAATATGTGGGAATGTGGCAAGTTATTCTTTATAACAATTATGGTGGTTCTGAAAAGAACCTTTGTTGTTGGCCTCTGCGTTGATAGGGGATACGCGGGATTCTAAGCTCGTTGATACATTCATTCATAAAATGAACAAATTTCATATTTTCTTGCTTTGAAATATCTATGTAAAAAACAATTCAAACCATGCCGACGATTGTTTTTACTGCGTACATACATACGACCTTTCCCCTTTCGTAGCTCACACCGAATGAGCACGCTTTGCATCAAGGCGTTCCTATTTATTGACTTTTCAATGCAGATGGAAGGCCATCCTTTTGTTCGATAAATGAAAATATTTTCACCATTCGTTTTGGTGTAACTTTCGCTTAGTGGCAGAGTTGCCACATTCACTGATTTTCTTGGAAGGATTTGCAAAAACCTTCGTGTTTGTAGATTAGAAAAACATTTTATGATTCACTGGTAAAAGTACAGAATTAACAAGCGCAAACTTAGTACTAGTTAATAAAAGAAACTTTCTAATTAAATTCTTTTTCCATTTTGCATTCGTCCTAATAAGGACGGTTTGTAGATAACTATGTTGATACAAGACGAGAATCTTTTGAAACAATTCAAACCTTACCGACGATTGTTTTTCCTGCGTACATACATATGATCTTTCCCCTTTCGCAGCTCATACCGAATGAGCACGCTTTGTATCAAGGCGTTCCTATTTATTAACTTTACAATGCAGATGGAAGGCCATCCTTTTGTTCGATAAATGAAAATATTTTCACCATTCGTTTTGGTGTAGCTTTCGCTTAGTGGCAGAGTTGTCACATTCATTGATTTTCTTGGAAGGATTTGCAAAAACCTTCGGGTTTGTTGATTGGAAAAACATTTTATGATTCACTGGTAAAAGTACAGAATTAACAAGCGCAAAGTTAGTACTAGTTGATAAAAGAAACTTTCTAATTAAATTCTTTTTCCATTTTGCATTCGTCCTAATAAGGACGGTTTGTAGATAACTATGTTGATACAAGACGAGAATCTTTTGAAACAATTCAAACCTTGCCGATGATTGTTTTTACTGCGTACATACATACGATCTTTCCCCTTTCGCAGCTCACACCGAATGAGTACGCTTTGCAGCCTTCGATGTTTTGGTGGCATTTTTAGTGGCAGTTACTACCGCCTTTTCTGTGACTGCGTTTCTTAGCCTTTGGTTTTTTGGCCTTCTCACCGCCACCTCCTCCACCAACGTTTTTCTTCTCTCCGGTGGTAGCCGATTTGATTGGTCGTCCGATGCAGCTTCTCACGATCACGCACGTCTGTTATGCACTGCGTCTTACACACGTCTGGCTTTGAGAAAAGCTGCGACACCCCTATTTATAGGTTTTATCATTAATGTTGATTCTCATTTAAAGTAGTTTTTGAACTATTTAAACCAATTTTATATAGCAAACAACGTATCGGTAGTAAGCGTTGAACGTTTTCCTTCCGATTTATGAAACAAGATTGGCAATCCGTTTAGTATAAGAAAAGTTATTAAGGTTCAAAATGTACGTATCGCTTTCGCTAATATGCACTACTATCGCTTTCTCGCTCGTTCTCGTGGCGTGCATGAGCCTTTCCTTTCCGTCCGGCTTCTAATGGCATAACCAAAACTAATATGCCGGCTTTCCCCCACCAACTGCTCTCGTCAAGCAACCCAATACGAATAATCATAGGAACAAACATGTAGTGGACTAATATATAAACTTTTCATTATTTTATTGTTCGGTTGCTGCACCACATTGACGGCTCTGTGCGGGATGGGCTGAAAAATTTCACTTTTCCGAGTCGTTTTCGAAAGATTTTTCAAAACACTATTTTTCCATTGATAATGAATGTCCTACATATTCCAAAATTTAATACAACATTGGTACAAATATTTTCGACAAAATGCCGAAGAAATTAATCAAATCCATTCAGTACAACAAAAGGTATAAGCGTTCAAAATCTTACATCATTTTCCTTCCGAAATTTTGAAAAGGAGCCCCCATATTGAAAGGTAAGTCGTTAGTCACGACAAAAAAAGACAGGAGCAAACTATGTCGTCGCTGCGGCGAGGCGGAGCATAAAGAGCGGGGCTGCACTAAGGCGCATAAATGACTTATCTGCAGCGCTGAGAAGCAGGCCTGTAACCATGCTATGGGTGGACCTTCGTGTGCCTTCGGTAAGGCAGATAAGAAGAAGCCGTGAACGTCACACAGCGAAATACTAACCATTGTGAAGCTGAAGCTCAACCAAGGTAGCCTATAGAACAGTTCAACCAGATGTTCTACAGGCTCTCGTCAGACCTAGTGGGCCGGAAACCGGTAGTCATAGCGGGAGACTTTAACGCTTGGGCTGTGGAGTGGGGCAACCGCTGTTCAAATAGCAGGGGTCAAGCGCTACTGGAGGCGCTTGCGAAACTCGACGCTGTGTTAGCCAATAATGGCTCCGCTAGCACATTCCGAAGGAACGGGGTGGAGGAATGGATTGACGTAACATTTGTCAGCCCGAGTCTGGCTTCAGGAATGGAATGGCGGCTAGACGAGGGTTACACCCATAGCGATCATTTAGCGATCCGCTTTAGGATCAACTATGGTGTGCAGTATCCGAGGGCGGGGGATCCCTGTCAGGTTAGCGAATCGAAGTCCACTCACTTCGACATCGAAGCTTTCACCGCGGCCGTGGGACTGGAGGCCAACACCGACAGCCTAAGCGGGGATGCGCTGGTAGCCGTCCTATCACGCGCGTGCGACGCCACTATGCCGAAGAAAACCCTGCCAAACGGTAGACGCCCGGTATACTGGTGGAGTGCCGAGATTGCAGCTCTACGATCAGCCTGCCTTAGAGCTAGACGTAGGATGCAAAGAGCCCGCACCGGGGATGCAAGAGAGAACCGCCGTGAAGTGTTTCGAGCTGCGAAATTGTTCCTTAACAAGGCCATTAAAAGCAGAGCAAGAGAGTGTACTTCAAAAACCTGTGTGAGATTGCCAACGCGAATCCGTGAGGTAACGCTTACAGAATCGTGATGGCCAAGACCAAAGGGGGCTCTTCACCCCCAGAACGACTTGTGTGCATGTATGTGATCGCAAAATGTCTGTGTGTATGTATCTGTGCATGTATGTGTGTGTCAAATAATGTCACTCAATTTTCTCAGAGATGGTTGAACCGATTTGCACAAGCTGAACGGTATAACGCTCCCATAAGACGCTATTGAAGTTTTAGTTGATCGGACTTCCGGTTCCTGAATTACAGGTTGAAAAGAGTGGTCACACAACAAATTTCCATTTAATCTGGTAACCCTATGATGTCCGAATGATATAATACATATTCAAATACGTTCAACATTACTTGGATTTGCGGATCGGTTTGTGACGATTATCGAAGTACTCTTCCCGTCTCGAGCCACAAGCTCCTGACCACCTGCACCAGGAGAAAGTGTGGGCGCGGCCGAAATAGTGGCTGCGGTGACTAATGAAGAACTACTCGCAGTGGCTAATTCCTTAGCAATGAACAAAGCTCTAGGGCTGGATGGATTTCCAAATAGCGCTCTCAAGCCAGCGATCATAGCGAACCCGAACATGTTCAGGCTAGTTATGCAGAGATGCCTTGACGAGTGCCGCTTCTCCGATAGATGGAAAAGGCAGAAATTTGTGCTGTTGCCGAAGCCCGGCAAGCCACCAGGCGACCCATCGGCGTACAGACCAATCTGTCTGATCGACACGACTGGCAAATTGCGTGAGAGGATCATCATCAACAGGCTTACCCCGTACTCGGAAGGTACGGACGGCCTGTCAAGCAACCAGTTTGGCTTTCGGAAGGGTAAGTCTACGGTGGATGCTATCAACTCAGTGATAAAGACTGCCGAGCTAGCGATTCAACGAAAAAGGCGAGGCATTCGATACTGTGCCTTAGTAACACTTGACGTGAAGATCGCATTCAACAACGCAAGCTGGGATGCCATCGCGCTCTCATTACACCGGCTTAGCCTACCGGTGGGTCTGTACCGGATCCTGGAAAATTACTTCCAGAACCGCATACTGCTATACGAGACCGATGCCGGTCAGAAAAGGGTTTCTATTACCGCCGGAGTCCCGCAGGGCTCGATTCTAGGCCCGGTGCTATGGAACCTCATGTATGACGGGGTTCTGAGACTGAAGTTCCCTCCTAGGGTCAAGATCGTCGTAACCTTGGAGGTCTATGGGGAGTCAATCCCTGAGGTAGAACTAACTAAGGTAGTTATCGTCAACAACCGCAAGTCGGCACAACATGCAGTTATCCATGTGGGAGAAGTCGTGATCACCTCACAGCGGAGTCTGAAGTCTCTCGGAGTCATTATAGACGACAAGCTGACCTTCAGCAGCCATGTCGACTATTTTTTTTTACAATGGAGAAGACATTTACGTCCTAGCCCAGTACACGTGCTATTGGTAGGTGTCCAAGCTACCACACGGGGTGTACTGGGGGTGTGTCGGGCTCGAATGGTGACGCTGCCATTAATACCGACTAAACTCCATTGGGCTCCGCCATCGTTCCCTCCAGGAACGACCTCTCGGTATTACTTCGGGGGGATGGCTGTACTTAATGTACTCATTCATTCTCACTCACTCGTTCATATGTCCTGTATGAGGCTTACAAGGGTGCTTTCTCTATCGCAACTTGATTCACTCTCTAACACTCCACATGAGGCTGACTTTTGTGCTCACCTTTTTCGTTCCATGCGAGGCTGACTTGTGTGCTCACCTTACACATTCCTTGCTAGGCTTACTTTTGTGCTCGCCTCATTCATACAATGTGAGGTTGACTTGGATGCTCACCCTATCACCTGGTTCACTCTCGATCGTGCCACTCTATTATACCTCTGTCACTCCTCCTGGCATCCCATGTGGGACATTTTTCTTAGGTCCCACTTCTGACATACCATGTGAGGCTGACCTTTTTCATTCCTTGCTAGGCTTACTTTTGTGCTAGCCTCTACCATACCATGTGAGGCTGACTTTTGTGCTCACCTTTAACATGCCGTGTGAGACTGACTTGGATGCTCACCCTTTCACTCCTCTGCCACGCCATGAGGCATCGATAGCTAAGTCCCAACATACCACGCTACTACCCTCCCGTCTTGGCATGAGGATGTCCACTTATACGCCTATACACTCGCTCTTCTGCCTTGCTTCGGGGTGGCTGGGTTTACCCCTTACGCGGTTGCCAGTCGCTGCGCCAAACCTGCCTCAGCATGAACAGACCATTCACTCCCTTTTTTGCGCTCGGTATATTCGCTCCAACTAACCAATCACTAGTTAGCCGTGCCCGTCGTCTGTTGCTCGGTTCGCCATATTACCTGTAGCCTACAGGCAATCTTGGTGGTAGCAGCCGAGACTGCGTTCCACTTCTCCACCGACTGACACATCCGCTGAATAAGGGTATCAGGGGTTGTGTCCCAGCCACAGACATCAAACATTGCTCTTCCTTCGACGTCGAACCAAGGACATACGAATAGTATGTGTTCGGCAGTTTCGTCCACACCTGGGCAGTCCGGGCAGGCTAGGACCTCCGCGTGCCCGAATCTGTGGAGGTACTGTCGGAAACAGCCATGGCCTGACAGGAATTGTGTCAGATGGAAGTGAACTTCCCCATGGGGTCTTCCCACCCTGCTCGATATGTTAGGTATCAGCCAGTGGGTCCAGCTACCTTTCGAGGAGTTATCCCACTCACGCTGCCATCTGGCGACCGAGGTCACCCTGGTGCGCTCGCGGGCTCCTCTATTTCCACGTAACTCGAAACACTGCTCATTTTCCCGGATGACCAGCCCGACTGGCATCATGCTCGCCATCACGCAGGATGCATCGTGTGATACCGTGCGGTAGGCAGATATCACTCTGAGGCACATCACGCGGTAGGTGCTCTCCAGTTTCTGTAGGTAACTGGTTACCCTCAGTGCTCTTGACCATGACGGGCCGCCGTACCTGAGGATAGATACGGCAACGCCTGCCAGTAACCTACGTCTACTGGCGCACACCTTTGAGCTGTTGGACATCATCCTCGATAGAGCCGCAACAGCAGTCGACGCTCTCTTCCATGTATATTCGACATGGATGCCGAAGGTCAGCTTGTCGTCTATAATGACTCCGAGAGACTTCAGACTTCGCTGTGAAGTGATCGCGACTTCTCCCACATGGATAACTGCATGTTGTGCCGACTTGCGGTTGTTGACGATAACTACCTCCGTCTTATGATGAGCGAGCTCCAGGCTTCTCGCGCTCATCCATTCCTCCACTGTGTTGATCGCGTGTTCTGCAGTTAGTTCTACTTCAGGTATTGACTCCCCGTAGACCTCCAAGGGTACGTCGTCGGCAAAGCTGACGATCTTGACCCCAGGAGGGAACTTCAGTCTCAGAACCCCGTCATACATGAGGTTCCATAGCACCGGGCCTAGTATCGAGCCATGCGGGACTCCGGCGTTAATCGGAACCCTTTTCTGACCGGCATCGGTCTCGTATAGCAGTACGCGGTTCTGGAAGTAATTTTCCAGGATCCGGTACAGACCCACCGGTAGGCTAAGCCGGTGTAATGAGAGCGCGATGGCATCCCAGCTTGCGCTGTTAAATGCGTTCTTCACGTCAAGTGTCACTAACGCACAGTATCGAATGCCTCGCCTTTTTCGTTGGATCACTATCACGGCAGTCTTTATCACTGAGGTGAGAGCGTCCACTGTGGACTTACCCTTGCGAATGCCAAACTGGTTGCTTGACAGGCCGTCCGTACCTTCTGCGTACGGGGTCAGCCTGTTGAGGATAATCCTCTCACGCAATTTGCCAGTCGTGTCGATCAGGCAGATTGGTCTCTATGCTGATGGGTCGCCTGGCGGCTTGCCGGGCTTCGGCAACAGCACCACTTTCTGCCTTTTCCATCTATCGAGGAAACGGCACTCGTCAAGGCATCTCTGCATAACTAGCCTGAACATGTTCGGGTTCGCTATGATCGCTGCCTTGAGAGCGCTGTTTGGAACTCCATCCAGCCCTGGAGCTTTGTTCATTGCTAGGGATTTAGCCACTGCGAGTAGTTCTTCATTAGTCACCGGACCCACCATTTCGGCCGCGCCCGCACTGTCCCGTAGTGCAGGTGGCCAGGGGCTTGTGATTTGAGACGGGAAGAGTACTTCGATAATCGTCGCCAACCGGTCTGGAGACCGTTCTGGGGGTGAAGAGCCCCCTTTGGTCTTGACCATCACAATCCTGTAGGCGTCATCCCACGGATTCGCGTTGGCACTCTCACACAGGTTGTCGAAATACGCTCTCTTGCTGCTTTTAATGGCCTTGTTAAGGGCCAATTTCGCAGCTCGAAACACTTCACGGCGGTTCTCTCTTGCATCCTCGGTGCGAGCTCTTTGCATCCTACGTCTAGCTCTGAGGCAGGCTGATCGTAGAGCTGCAATCTCGGCACTCCACCAGTATACCGGGCATCTGCCGTTTCTTGGCAGGGTTTTTCTAGGCATAGTAGCGTCGCACGCGCGTGATAGAACAGCTACCAGCGCATCCCCGCTTAGACTATCGGTGTTGGCCTCCAGTCCCAGGGCCGCGGTGAAAGCTTCGATGTCGAAGTGTTTGGACTTCGATCCGCGTAACTGACAGGGATCTCCCGCCCTCGGATGCTGCACACCGTAGTTGATCCTAAATCGGATTGCTAAATGATCGCAATGGGTGTAGCCTTCGTCTACCCTCCATTCCATGCCTGGAACCAGACTCAGGCTGGCAAATGTTACGTCAATCCACGCCTCCACCCCGTTTCTTCGGAATGTACTAGCGGAGCCATTATTAGCTAGCACAGTATCGAGTTTAGCAAGCGCCTCCATTAGCGCTTGGCCCCTGCTATTTGTACAGCGGCTGCCCCACTCCACTGCCCAAGCGTTGAAGTCTCCCGCTATGACTACCGGTTTCCGGCCCACTAGGTCTGACGAGAGCCTGTTGATCATCTAGTTGAACTGTTCTATGGGCCACCTTGGTGGAGCGTAGCAGCTGCAATAGAACACACCATTGATCTTGGCAATCGCAACACCCTCGGTGGAGGTGTATTACCTCTTGAACCGGGAACCATCCCGTTGTACAGATTGCCACCATTCCAGATCCGTCGGACACCCAATTGCCGTTGCGGGAGGGATGTTGTACGGGTCTGATAGGAGGGCGACATCTGTCCTCGACTCCGAGACCGACTGCCACAGCAGCTGTTGGGCTGCTGCACAGTGGTTAAGATTTAGCTGTGTAACGTTCACGTCTTGTTCATATTTGCCTCACCGAAGGGACACGAAGGTTCGCCCATAGCACGATTACGGGCTTGCTTCTTAGCGGTTCAGATAAAGCACTTGTGCGCCTTAGTGCAACCCCGCTCCTTATGCCCCGCCTCGCCGCAGCGACGACATAGTTTGCTCCTGTCTATGCCCTTACACTCGTATGATTTATCGCCGGACTCAAGGCACCGATAGCACCTATCCACTGAAGGCGGCTGGGGTATGCTAACTGGCCATACCTACCAGCCGATCTTCAGTTTACCTTTCTCGGTAACCTTTTTGGCATCCGCCTTCAGTAGCCTGAGGTAGGCTACTTGTGTGCCGCAGGGTCCCCCTCTAAAACGCACAGAGGCCCGCTCGATTGTCACGTCGCATTGCTCCTTGACGGCTGCGGCGACATCGTCTGCGGTCGTGAACTCATCCAGATGCTTGCACTGGAGTGATTTCCGCTCCTAGCGACCTGACCTTGGCACCTTCACCAAGGACCTCTTGGGCCGAGGCCTTGTACACTGCACTAGATTGTGCGCCTCGCTTAAGCACCAGAAGCATTTCTCCTGTGATGGTGCGTCTCACGCTACGCACGTCTTGCCCAAGGGCCGAGAGGCTTTCGGCCTCCCTCATCGACTTTAGGACGTCGGCGTATTTGTCCTTGTCGGTTTTCAACCACAAGGCCTCGCCTCATTCCTTGGATTTCTTCGCGGGCCGCGGTACCTCCGGTGTTGGTGCCGGCTTCCTCTTGGTGACCACGTCTTGGGTTATGCCCCCCTGCCCCGGTCGCGCCCAGTTGCTGGTACCATCACTCTGCCCAGCGGGGTCACTCTCGCCCTCGCTTACCTCGACCAAACGGTGTTTGGCCTTAACGTTTGCATGCCGTGTGGTGTCGGTTTTTGCACCTTCGCCTGGTGACTTCCTAGGGCGCTTCGCGTTCGACTCCGTCTTGCGATTGCCCTTGCCTTTTCCCTTCGAGGGGAACTCGGCCGCCGCTTCGAGAGACATGGCTGCTCCATAGAAGGTGAAGGCCACTGTCTGGGTACCTATGTCGGCTTTCTCTCTTCCCGCCCTCTTGGAGGCCACTGTCTGGGTTTCTCTGTCGGACTTCTCCCGACATTCCACCCTCTTAGCGTAAGCCTGCTGTTCCTGTCTTGCGACACGAACAGCCTTCCGGAGCATTGGCAGGCTCTGTTTCAGATCCTTACTAATATTTTGTTTCGCGCTAGTGAACTCGATTATTGCATCGAGCTGCTCCACCACTTTGCGCGTTCGACGCCGTCTTGCGATTGCCCTTGCCTTTGCCGTTCGAGGGGAACTCGGCCGCCGCTTCGAGCGACATGGCTGCTCCATAGAAGGTGAAGGCCACTGTCTGGGTACCTATGTCGGCCTTCTTTCTTCCCTCTCTCTTGGAGGCCACTGTCTGGGTTTCTCTGTCGGACTTCTCCCGACATTCCACCCTCTTAGCGTAAGCCTGCTGTTCCTGTATTGCGACACGAACAGCCTTCCGGAGCATTAGCAGGCTCTGTTTCAGATCCTTGCTAATATTTTGTTTCGCATTTGTGAACTCGATTATTGCATCGAGCTGCTCCATAACTTTGCGCATCGCGGATAGCGGCCCGTCCAGCGCGTTGGTAGGGCTACTTTCTGCAACTGCTGGGGAGTCACTGGTGCTATCAGATGCAGCACTCGTCGCTCCACTTCTCTCCCCACTGGGGGGAGACCTCGCCAAACCACCTCTAGCAAAGGGGTTCGGCACCTCCGTTTATTTGTTGTTTTTGTTTTTGTTCACTTCCATGTTGATACCCACGAGTTGAGCGAGAAAGAAAGGTCCGCCACGCCAGAGCTCCGCAGTAACGTGGTAAGGGACGCTTACCGTGGGGGTTGCCCAGGTACCCCACAGACTCCGTTAACGATCGAGCATCTTTTTCATCCCCTTGATCACTCATCGCTCGGCACGGGTCGCTTCACGCCTTGGAATTGGGGTTATGACCTATCTTGCTTTACGTGGTGACCGCGGCCCAGACCATCAAAACCATCCTCCTTTACCAGGGCTTTGGACCTGTAGCTCTGGTTCTCAATAGTTCCAGGTAACGTATGTTATTATAGACATGCTACTATTGAGATCCATCATTCGCTAGCGGAGTTAGCCATGTCGACTATACATGGAAGAGTGCGTCAACTGCTGTTGCGGCATTATCGAGGATGATGTCCAACAGCTCAAAGGTGTGCGCCAGTAGACGTAGGCTACTGGCTGGCGTTGCCGTAGCTATCATCAAGTACGGCGGCCCGTCATGGTCAAGAGCACTGAGAAAAACCAGTTACCTACAGAAACTGGAGAGCACCTACCGCGTGATGTGCCTCAGAGTGATATCTGCCTACCGCACGGTATCACACGATGCATCCTGCGTGATAGCGAGCATGATGCCAGTCGGGTTGGTCATCCGGGAAGATGAGGAGTGCTTCAAGCTGCGTGGAAATAAAGGAGTCCGCGAGCGCACCAGGATGGCTTCGGTCGCCAGATGGCGGCGTAAGTGGGATAACTCCTCGAAACGTAGGTGGATCCACCGGCTGATACCTAACATATCGAGCTGGGTAGGCAGACCCAATGGGGAAGTTCACTTCCATCTGACACAATTCCTGTCAGGCCAAGGCTGCTTCCGACAGTATCTCCATAGGTTCGGGCACGCGGAGGTCCCCGTCTGCCCTGACTGCCCAGGTGTCGACGAAACTGCCGAACACATACTGTTCGTATGTCCTCGTTTCGACGGCGAAAGAAGAGCAATGTTTGACGTCTGCGGCTGGGACACATCCACTGATACCCTTATTCAGCGGATGTGTCAAGCGGTAGAGAAATGAAACGCAGTCTCGACTGCAATCACCCAGATTGCTTGCAGGCTACAGGGAATCTGGCGCATCGAGCAACAGACGACGGGCACGACTAACTAGTGATTGGTTAGTTGGAGCGCAAAAGTCAGCCTCACAAGGTATGAAAACGGTGAGCACCCAAGTAAGCCTCACGTGGTATGTCAGAAGTGGGGCCTATGAAAAATGTCCCACATGGGATGCCAGGGGGAGCGACAGAGATGTAATAGAGTGGTATGACTGAGAGTGAATCAGGTGATAGGGTGAGCATCCAAGTCAGCCTTACATGGTATGTTAGAGGCGAGCACAAAAGTAAGCCTAGCAAGGTATGAAAAAGGTGAGCACACAAGTCAGCCTCGCAAGGTACGAAAAAGGTGAGCACAAAAGTAAGCCTTATGTGTAGTGTTAGAGAGTGAATCCAGGTGTGACAGAGAGAGCACTCAAGTAAGCCTCATACAGGATGTATGAACGCGTGAGCGAGAGTGAGTGAGTACATCAAGTACAACCATCGCCCCAGAAGTTATACCGAGAGGTAGTCCCTGGGGGGAACAATGGCAGTGCCCAATGGAGTTTAGTCGGTATTACCTAGTCATGGTGTCACCATGAGAGCCCGACACTCCAGTACACCCCGGGTGGTAGCTTGGCATCTACTAATAGCACGTGTACTGGGTTAGTGCGTAAATTGCATTCTCGACGAACTGAATCGAATGGGATATGACACTCTGCCCTCCGGGCCTCGGTTTGAAAATCGATTTTTGGAGTGATTGCATAGCCTTTCTTTATATGAGAAAGGCAAAAAAGATGGGTGGGTAATGTCTAGGACATAACCGGAGTGTCGTGACTACTCGTTTGATTCAAATCGAATGATACTCAATGAAATATGTGGGAATGTGGCAAGTTATTCTTTATAACAATTATGGTGGTTCTGAAAAGAACCTTTGTTGTTGGCCTCTGCGTTGATAGGGGATACGCGGGATTCTAAGCTCGTTGATACATTCATTCATAAAATGAACAAATTTCATATTTTCTTGCTTTGAAATATCTATGTAAAAAACAATTCAAACCATGCCGACGATTGTTTTTACTGCGTACATACATACGACCTTTCCCCTTTCGTAGCTCACACCGAATGAGCACGCTTTGCATCAAGGCGTTCCTATTTATTGACTTTTCAATGCAGATGGAAGGCCATCCTTTTGTTCGATAAATGAAAATATTTTCACCATTCGTTTTGGTGTAACTTTCGCTTAGTGGCAGAGTTGCCACATTCACTGATTTTCTTGGAAGGATTTGCAAAAACCTTCGTGTTTGTAGATTAGAAAAACATTTTATGATTCACTGGTAAAAGTACAGAATTAACAAGCGCAAACTTAGTACTAGTTAATAAAAGAAACTTTCTAATTAAATTCTTTTTCCATTTTGCATTCGTCCTAATAAGGACGGTTTGTAGATAACTATGTTGATACAAGACGAGAATCTTTTGAAACAATTCAAACCTTACCGACGATTGTTTTTCCTGCGTACATACATATGATCTTTCCCCTTTCGCAGCTCATACCGAATGAGCACGCTTTGTATCAAGGCGTTCCTATTTATTAACTTTACAATGCAGATGGAAGGCCATCCTTTTGTTCGATAAATGAAAATATTTTCACCATTCGTTTTGGTGTAGCTTTCGCTTAGTGGCAGAGTTGTCACATTCATTGATTTTCTTGGAAGGATTTGCAAAAACCTTCGGGTTTGTTGATTGGAAAAACATTTTATGATTCACTGGTAAAAGTACAGAATTAACAAGCGCAAAGTTAGTACTAGTTGATAAAAGAAACTTTCTAATTAAATTCTTTTTCCATTTTGCATTCGTCCTAATAAGGACGGTTTGTAGATAACTATGTTGATACAAGACGAGAATCTTTTGAAACAATTCAAACCTTGCCGATGATTGTTTTTACTGCGTACATACATACGATCTTTCCCCTTTCGCAGCTCACACCGAATGAGTACGCTTTGCAGCCTTCGATGTTTTGGTGGCATTTTTAGTGGCAGTTACTACCGCCTTTTCTGTGACTGCGTTTCTTAGCCTTTGGTTTTTTGGCCTTCTCACCGCCACCTCCTCCACCAACGTTTTTCTTCTCTCCGGTGGTAGCCGATTTGATTGGTCGTCCGATGCAGCTTCTCACGATCACGCACGTCTGTTATGCACTGCGTCTTACACACGTCTGGCTTTGAGAAAAGCTGCGACACCCCTATTTATAGGTTTTATCATTAATGTTGATTCTCATTTAAAGTAGTTTTTGAACTATTTAAACCAATTTTATATAGCAAACAACGTATCGGTAGTAAGCGTTGAACGTTTTCCTTCCGATTTATGAAACAAGATTGGCAATCCGTTTAGTATAAGAAAAGTTATTAAGGTTCAAAATGTACGTATCGCTTTCGCTAATATGCACTACTATCGCTTTCTCGCTCGTTCTCGTGGCGTGCATGAGCCTTTCCTTTCCGTCCGGCTTCTAATGGCATAACCAAAACTAATATGCCGGCTTTCCCCCACCAACTGCTCTCGTCAAGCAACCCAATACGAATAATCATAGGAACAAACATGTAGTGGACTAATATATAAACTTTTCATTATTTTATTGTTCGGTTGCTGCACCACATTGACGGCTCTGTGCGGGATGGGCTGAAAAATTTCACTTTTCCGAGTCGTTTTCGAAAGATTTTTCAAAACACTATTTTTCCATTGATAATGAATGTCCTACATATTCCAAAATTTAATACAACATTGGTACAAATATTTTCGACAAAATGCCGAAGAAATTAATCAAATCCATTCAGTACAACAAAAGGTATAAGCGTTCAAAATCTTACATCATTTTCCTTCCGAAATTTTGAAAAGGAGCCCCCATATTGAAAGGTAAGTCGTTAGTCACGACAAAAGACTGTTACGTTACATATTGGTTTTGGCTCTACACAATGACATGCCTAAATATATCGCTATCGTTTTATTTTATTTTTTAGAAAATAGGTAAAAAATGCTCGAAGAAAGTTTTATGTTTATGGTTTATTGACGTGGTAAACAACGCACAAAAAACTTTGGGATTTTGGACTGTTACGTTACATTGAAAAACCGTTTTAATCCACCTAGCAGTGAGATGAGACATTTCTTACACATTTCACTATTGGATTAGTTTGCAGAGCTTACGAGAAGTAGGCACCCAACTAGAGGTGGGACGAAAACAGTTTCTAGTCTTGCACGAATAAAATCTCGAATAAACAAAATAAATGAAACAATAGGTTTTTAAATTCATAAAATGAGTAGAAAAATTAATGTAAATCAAAATTATAATATACACGAATCAAATTAGATTAGGTTATTATATAAAAATTAAGATCATATTTAGAAATAGTTAGAATAAAATGACTCATACTAACAAATTGAATGAAATAAAACGAATGACTGAACTTGAAATGCATAAAATTAAAGATATGAATAAAATGAATCAAATGAATCATATGAATCAAATGAATCAAATGAATTAAATGAAACAAATGAATCAAATGAATCAAATTAATCAAATGAATCAAATGAATTAAATGAATCAAATGAATCAAAGGAATCAAATGAATCAAATGAATCACACGAATCAAATGAATCCAATGAATCAAATAAATTAAATGAATCAAATGAATCAAATTAATTAAATGAATCAAATGAATCAAATGAATCAAATGAATCAAATGAATCAAATGAATCAAATGAATCAAATGAATCAAATGAATCAAATGAATCAAATGAATCAAATGAATCAAATGAATCAAATGAATCAAATGAATCAAATGAATCAAATGAATCAAATGAATCAAATGAATCAAATGAATCAAATGAATCAAATGAATCAAATGAATCAAATGAATCAAATGAATCAAATGAATCAAATGAATCAAATGAATCAAATGAATCAAATGAATCAAATGAATCAAATGAATCAAATGAATCAAATGAATCAAATGAATCAAATGAATCAAATGAATCAAATTAATCAAATGAATCAAATGAATCAAATGAATCAAATGAATCAAATGAATCAAATGAATCAAATGCATCAAATGAATCAAATGAATCAAATGAATCAAATGAATCAAATGAATCAAATGAATCAATAGAATCAATAGAATCAATAGAATCAAATGAACCAAATGAATCAAATGAATCAAATGAATCAAATGAATCAAATGAATCAAATGAATCAAATGAATCAAATGAATCATATGAATCAAATGAGTCACTTGAATCACATGAATCGCATGAATCAAATTAATCAAATGAATCAAATTGATTCAATTCATCGAGTGAATACAATGAATCAAATTAAAGAAATGGATCAAATGAATAAAAAGAATGGATGAACAAAATGAATAAAGTGAAAAATAAATGAAATGTATAAATAAAACAAACGAATCAAATAAACATAATGAGCTGAAGTGATAAAATGAATAAAAAGAAGAAAATGACCAGAATTAAATGCATTGATTAAAATAAAAAATTGAACAATGGTAAAAGGTTATAAATTAATATAAAGAAATAAATTGAATCAAATAAATTATGTGGATGAAATGATTAAAACTGAGAAAGTAGTCAGATTATTAAAATGAAGAAACTGAGCAAAATGAATATACTGGAAAAAAATGAATAAAATGCATACAATGAAAACAATGAATAAAATATGTTAAATGAATGATATGAGTAAAATGCACAAAAAGAATAAACTGATCAGAGTGAATCCAAAGAATGAAACGAATAAAATAAGTAAAATGAACGCAGATGAACATAACGAATAAAAAGATGCGGAATGAAATAATTAATTAAAATGAAATGGTCATATATTTGAAGCTAAAAACATTTTTGGATAAAGAAAATGAATAAACCGGATTGTACGAATTTGAGAACCATTGCATCAGAAAGTTTTGAAATGTTTTTGAAAATCCCATCTTCTGAGAAAAGGCTAATAAATATGCAATGGACTTTCTAGGGCTTCCATCTTTTTTTGGTTTTATTCTTTTTGTTTTCATGCTTCTTTACTTGATGGCGTTGTTTTAAGATTATCTGGTGTTTCTACTTTATTGTTGGACCTTAATTAGTTATCAGTAACCTGGAACGTTCAATTTGCTTTAGAATTCGAAGTTTACTTTTTGGTCACATATTCCCGTATGATTTATGTACAGAATAGAATTTACTGGTCCAGTATTTTAACGCGTAATTGAATATAGTAAAGTGAGACAAGGTCACATGTGCTTTCAAGCCGCTTGAACAGAGAACGACAGGGAGAACGCGATTCGTGAATGAGACAGGTGGATATTTCAAAGTTTTAATTTGCATTGAAGTAAATAGTGTGAAATGTCTAGGCTATGTCGATAGCATAAAAGCCGTGCAAGTTGATTGCAATGCAGTCTCTTTCCATTCATCTTATTGTTTCGTTCGGAACTCTCGTGCAGGAAATATGGATAAATAAGTCCTATACAGACCAATACTGTGAAAAAGAAATGGTTCAAACTACTCAGTATATCCAGATATGGACGACGATAAGTTAGAAGACACATTGTAGTTGCATCCCCCATCGAGAGTGGGTACTTTGGGAGACTTCTTTTCCTGGATCTAATTTGTGGATATTTTTGGTCTTTGATCCGTTATTTTTCATGAAAGTTCGTACCAATACAACGAATGTGCAGCTGATACAACTCATGGTTCATTCGCCTCCGCAACGTTCCGTATTCCATCTGCACGCCACCATAGATGGTACGCAACACCTTACGTTCGAAAACTCCAAGGGCGCGTTGGTCCTCCACGAGCATAGTCCAGGTCTCGTGGCCGTAGAGGACCACCGATCTAATTATCGATCAATCAATTTCGTGCGGCGGCGAAGTTTGTTCGACCGGAGCGTCCTCTGGAGTCCAAAATAGGCACGGTTTCCCGCTAAGATCCGTCTCTGAATTTCTCTGCTGTTATCATTGTCGTCGGTTACCAGTGAGCCCAAATACATGAATTCGTCGACCATCTCGATTTCGTCACCGTCAATCCGAACTCGGGTGGGAGGTTCACATTGTCGTCTCTAGAACCTCTTCCTCTCATGTATTTTGTCTTCGAAACGTTGATGGCAAGTCCAATCCTGCTGACTTCAGCTTTCAGTCTTCGAGCATATATTTCATTCAAAATTCAATAGAGATACGAATAGTTTAAATATCGCTCGTGGAATGTCTCTTTTGAAACTTTTCATCGTCAAACTTTCATATTACCCAGTTAAGCCAAATATTTTTCTGATATAGCCATGAATTTCCTTAATTATAGTGTAGATACAGGCTTTGAATACAATTGAATTAAAGTTGAGTTGATGTAGCAGCAGACAAAAATAGTTTTGTTTTCTCAAACCTTCGCAATTACAACTAATAAATATTTCAGATTGGCAGAAGATCTTATCACACAACTTAGAAATGGATACAGAAATAGCTAGATAGATGCGATAAAAGAGAGACAGAGAGAGAAAGAGCGAGAGAGAGAGAGATGGGGGGGGGGGGGCGTGTGAGGAATGGCAAATGATGGTTAATGCAGTGACATTGTTTTATAGGTATATTATTATGATATATTGATTTCTTACATTCTTATCATAAATAATGTAAGTAGTAATTTTTGTGCCATAACCAGTATAACCTAAATCTTGCAAAAGAGCTAAATTTTCGCTAGATTTTTGGGCTTCAAACATACAGTTGCTCTCGGTGACGCCACGAGAATAATTATATGAGAAATCTTTTATCTCACTACTAGGTGAGTTACTTGTTGATCTGTGTATTGATATACCATATACCATAAATTGTCGCTGTTGTGCTATTTTACGACAAGCGCCATTTAGCACATTTCGAGAAAAACGATTTTTAAAGTTTGAGATTGAATATCTTGAAACTTATAAATGGTATAAACAATCCGAAGAAGACAATTGATGCTTCTATCTATTCTGCATTAATCTCTCAAATATTACGAAGATCGGTTGACTATCTTGCGAGTTTTTACTATGAATGTAAACAAAAGTCGCACCCAGACGTGTCATAGGCGTGTATTGATAACAAAATTTGTATGACGTGTCATAATCATGCATGGGAAATTTTGCATAGAAAAAAATCATCACTTTTTAACTTTTATTCATATTTTTGGGTTCATATGGTCTATAAACATTCGGTGAAATGCATTTTAAAGGAAATGAGTCGGGGAATCTAGAAAAAAATGTTATTCTTGATTACAGTGTTGCCAAATATCTTTTATTTCCAGTTCAAAACTAAAACTGTGTTTTTCTCACAACTCGTATAATTTTTTTTCGAAAATGTTTATGCCATTGTGTTCCTCAGACATTTTCACACATAAAACCGTTTAAAACTTCAATATAACTTGAGCCAATCCCTAGATATGTGATTTGAAGCAAAAAACTCGCAATTTCTCATCATGTTTCTAGCTATATCTAAGTAACTAAGTAGAATTTATAAATTCTGAAAACGCCACTTTGTAGAGATTTTTCAAACAAGTAATGTGGCATATCTAACTCAGTTTACCCCAAAATGGCGTTTGTCATAAGATAGCACAACAGCGACGAAATACTAGAACTCACTGTTTCTTTATCAACACATTATTTTGTCTTTGAAGTGAACTTATATATTGATTTTTGAGAAATAGTTAATTTATTACAAAGGTAATTCACAAAATGTTCTCAACATCGAATTCCTTGAATCACGTAGATGTGTTTTCATACCTCGATATTCAATATCGGTTTAGTTTTTCCCCTAAGACACCAGTAAAGCAATACTCTGTATGAAACAATCTCATTTTTAGGTAATGGAAATTGGTAAGCGAGGACTAAAAATACAAAATGTTTAATATCTCCGCCGCTCGTGCACGGATTTAGGCAATCTATAGCTTGTTAGAAAGCTATTTCTACAAGCTTTCTATTTATGTGCAGTATGCTGTTATTGTAGTGTTCGAAAGTTATTTGCAAAAAACCTGCAGTGTTTTGACAAAATCGCCCATATCTCAGAAAGTAAACAACATATCGAAAATCAAAAATAATGGTGTCAAATGGCAACGTTAGGCCTTTCATCTGAAACTAATTTCATTAAGATCGGTTCAGCCATTGCCGAGATAATTACATGACATTTTGTACATACAAACATACACACATACACATACATACACACACATACATACATTGTCTCAATTTGTCGAGTTGGGTCGATTGGTATATGAGACTCGGCCTTCCGGGCCTCGGAAGATGTTTTCAAAGTTTGAGCGAATCCTATACATTTCTTTTGTAAGAAATGTAAAAAGCGACCGAATACTTTATAATAGAAAAAAAACTGATAAATATTTGTTTCTTTGAGTACTCCTTACAGTTTCGTTAACTTAACTTTAATCTACTTGGAAAAAAATTATAGCGAGTAAAAATGACATATGTTGAATATAACTATTTTTTGCCTTTCTCATATAAAAAAGGCTTTGCAATCACTCCAAAAATTGATATTTCAACACAGGCCCGGAGGGCCGAGAGTCCTATCCCATTCGATTTAGTTCGTCGAGATCGCAAAATGTCTGTGTGTATGTATGTGTGCATGTATGTGATCGCAAAATGTCTGTGTGTATGTATGTGTGTCACTCAATTTTCTCAGAGATGGTTGAACCGATTTGCACAAGCTCAGTTTCAAATGAACGGTATAACGCTCCCATAAGACGCTTTTGAATTTTTAGTTGATCGGACTTCCGGTTCCGGAGTTACGGGTTGAAGAGTGAGGTCACACAGCAATTTCCCATATAAACTGGTAACCTATGATGTCCGAATGATATAATACATATTCAAATACGTTCACCATTACTTGGATTTGCGGGTGTACACCGAGCAAAATTTACATTGCATTTCCATAAAAATGTCTTATGACTTTCAGACATACGGATTTTAAATGGATTTTGTAAGTCTCTTATGATTTGGAGGGGAAATTTCCCAAATCCATCTCTTATTATTTTCATAAGACAGTCTTATTAAATTTAAATGTCCGAATGAACGCCATAGGTGCCCATTTATGAAAATTGCTGACATTTATAAGCAGAAAACTTAGTAGAAGTAATAATTTTCGTAGAACAGTCTTATGAAATTCACCACAATATTCGAATTAATGCCATAAGTTTTTTATTTATGGATATTTTTGTGCATGTTCGTAGTCACATTGAAAATGTATTCGGGTTTCTCGTCAACAATATGTTTCACTGTGTTGGAATGATCTGAAGTAGAATCTTGCTTGGAAAAGCTGCTAATACGCTGGTTTTCTAACAATCGGTTACCTTCCTGTCTGACTGGTTGCTTGCGCTTGCGACACTTTTTTGCAAAATGGGCCATTCTGCCGCATTTGTTACACGATTTGCCTCTAGCAGGACAGTTTTCATCTCTGGCCATATGCCCATTGTATCCACAACGATGGCATTCGAACCGAATAGTTCCAACGAACCGATTACGCCTGCCGAAAGTAGGTTTAACATCGATTTTGTGAACATCACTGACGTGTGGTTTTAAATGTTCATCCTTAACAAATGATTTCTCTTGCTGAGCGACCGTTTCAAAAATCTTTGCAACGCTTAATACTTCCTCCAGACTTGCCTCACCACGTTTCAGTAAATCACGGCGTAGCGTAGCTGATTGGCTGTTTTGGATGATTTGGTCTTTAATATTTTCCTCCACCCGGTCTGCAAATCCACACCGCTCTGCTTGAACAACACGCAATCTAATGGTAAAAGCATCAATACTTTCGTTGGAACTTGGTTTCATTTGACGCATTAAATGACGTTCATATGTGGGGTTTCCTTTTGGTACAAGGAACTCATTCAGCCTGGCTCTGGCTTCATCGTAACTAGTCATATTTGGCATATAATGATCGACGTTTATCAACGGCCCACGCATTTCAACTCCAGCCAATTCCGGTAGCGTATCAAAAAGTTGCTGAACACTTGGACCAGCATAATTCTGTAACAAATCCTTTTTCCAGTCCTTGTCATCGACCCGGCTTGCACGGATCATCGTTTCAAATGATCTCAACCATTTTCGCCATTCAATGCCAACATCATCGGTGTGAGCCCCGTAATCGAATGCCTGCAGCTGAAGTCCTAGTGACCGTATCATATCTATAAATAATCCAAACAATACACCAATCTCACTTTAATGATTTGTTTTTAATACAAAATCAAATATAGTTTTCGAAAAAAAATCCAATAATATTCAAATATTCCAATTGTTCAATAATTTCTGGCAACAAAATGTAAATAAACTATTGACCTTTCTACTCCCGTTAAAAAAGAAACGGTGCCGAATTATTTCGTGAGGAAAATAAAATAAAAAAATGCACTGCAAAAACCGGTTGAGGTTTGGTATTTCGTGAAGCAAACAAACCAAACTCCTTTGGTTTGACTTTGCATCTGTGGTTGTAATGGATCTGTCAGAAATTTTAATGCCGGCAAATTTTCATCATACCCAACCTGACTATCTGTATGCAGGGCCGTCAAGAGCCGCGTCGGGCCCCAAGGCTTGTATTACTGCCGGGCCCTATTAAACATAAGCCCTCTAGTTCAGTATGAGATAGTACCTCTTCAGCCATGGGAAACTCGTGAGTCCGTGGTTTCGATTAGTCTCCGGTTGACTCATATTGCCACATCCACAGATAGCGTGCCAGACAGGTGAATTTCGAAAACTTCTTATTCCGTGGTATCCAAATTGGGTAAAACTGCCATAGCTACGAGTTTTTCAATTAGCGGATACTCAGGAATCAGTGGCGTCTAACTCAAATGGTACGTTCCCAATGTTGATCGGAGATTTGTGCCTTGCAATGAATCGTCTTTCATGATTTCCCTGATGGGAAGGATTGGGGAAGTGGTTAGGCTAGGGGTACGGAATATACCCAAGAGACCACGAACCACTATTTAATGGCTTCGGATACGTTCTATATTCGCATACAAAACATATTCTTTACGGTTTCAAGCTCAATAGAGATCATTAAAGCGCACTTGGTGTCGGAAAAAGCAAAATAGTGTGCCAGAATAGAGCTAGTTCAGAAGCACCTTAATGGTTGTCAGCAATGTTAACATCGAGATGTGTTTAACTTCATGGAGCAATGGTGAACTGGGAAGGTGGCTACATTCGATAATCCCTAAGGTATCGACGAAACCTTGGTTCAGAGGGATGGATGTGGGTCGGGATTTCATTCGCGTGATGTCTCGGCTCATGTCCAATCACTACACGCTAGACGCACATCTCCGGCGTATTGGGCTCGTGGATAGCGGTATCTGCGCTTGTGACAACGGTTACCACGAAATCGAACATGTTGTCTGGGCATGCGCCGAGTACTGTTCTGCCAGATCTCAACTATTCGATTCCCTTCGTGCCCGAGGAAGATCACCCAATGTCCCGGTTCGAGATGTACTAGCAAGCCGCGATATTCTCTACATGTCCTTATATACACGTTTCTCAAAACCATCAATATCCAAATTTAAATGCCCCTATCTTTCCTCTTATCATTCCCAGAAGTGCCCTCTTCCGCCTACCGTACCCCAACGATGGTTTGATACGACTCCAAGACGAGACAAAACATCTGTCGAATGAACCAACAACACGAGATCTACAGTACAACATCACACACGCAGCGCGGTGTGTTCCCGATCCGTATCTGAGCCGTACTACGAAATCGTCTGGAGGAACCCCTGCCGGCTCGATGAAAACCGCCCGGCGTCCCAATACTTGATACATCCGTTCGAATCTGTAATCCTGGTCGTTGATGCCGGTAACTGAAAGTTTATATCCCCCCCCCCCCCGTTCAGCCTTGTCCACTCTCTCTCCCATGTCTCTGATACACAGATGTATGACTTCACCCTTTCTCCCCTTGAATATCTTCCCAAAACTTATGTGCCCCCCTATCTTCTAGTGTTAGTTGATCAATCCGTTCGAATCTGTAATCCTGGCCGTTAATTCCTGATGCCGGAAACTGAAAGTTTATATCTCACCCCCCCCCCCCCCCCCCCTTCAGCCTTGTCCACCCTCCCTCCCATGTCTCTGATACACAGATGTATGACTTCACCCCCTTCTCCCCTTGAATATATTCCCAAAACTTATGTGCCCCCCTATCTTCTAGTTTTAGTTGATCAATATTTAATCTCGTTAAGAAATGCCCAACAGTACCACTACTTTGAAATAGCCCTAATTAATTCCCCTTAATCTTGAACCACTCTTTCTAGTTATTTCTAGTTAATAAGCTTGTAAAATGTTCCGCTTAGTTAATAATTAATTTCTCCTACAATCTCCCTTCTAAAAATCATAAAGTGAATTACTATACAAAGAACACACAAAATGACCCGTCCCCCATATCTTACGAATATTATATTATACCCTCTTTTATATGTAGAAGTTAGCTGTAAAGTTTTTTTTTAGTTTCATTATATAAAACAAAATAATATTGAAATGTGTAACCTCCTAGTTTTAAGAAATTCAAAATGTAAAACAATGAAAAAATGGCACCTTTAAGCTAACGCATACGTGCCTTATCAAATAAACAAATTGAAAAAAAAATAGAGACGTGTTTTTTAAAAGTAACTCTTTTTTATTCTTCCTTCTTCATAGACACAGTAAATGAAAAAAATTATCTTTCGATAACGTACCCACCCCCCTTCCTCGCTTCTTTCGTTTGACATGCCGACTGTTCAAATTGACGATTTAGTGCCTATAGAAATGGGATTCGATCCGCAGTCGAAAACATCGTCATTGAGACGCGTATACGCGTTTGATCACTGAGCTGTAAAAAGATTTGCATGTATGCTTGGTTTAATGCTAACTCTACCTAGATGTTTGGTTGAAATTACGCAATCGTGGATTATATTTGCAATTGCATTTTTTCGAAAAATCATGCAGAATTTGCATTTTGATTTTAAGTTTATTGCATCATCATTTATTACATGAAGGCATACGAGTTTAGGTGACGCATACGTATATTTGTTATTGTTCGGTGTCTCAAAGCAGTATAAGAAGATTCTATATTTGCACTTTGAGTTTTCTATAAAAGCTTCATAGCATTTATCTTCAAAAGCTTTTTAGCACGATGTCTATGTTCTGTATGTCGATATAGTGCTAGATTTAATGCTTTACATTTTAGGTGCATTGAAGCTGGAACATAATCAGTACGCTATGTCTAGCATGGGGAAATTGTAGGGTGTAAGCATTGAACATCTTTAGCTCCCTTTGTACTTGACCGTCTCTAAAAATAAACAGGAATACAGTTTGCCCACAATAGGCCACTTTCTGCTTGTAGTCGTCACTCATATTTTTCGACATATTGGGTTGGAACACGATATTTGGCTTCTACTGTGCAGACAAAGCGACACACGGATTGATTTATTTGCTGGTTGCAATGGGGCAGTTTCTAGCTTTTGTTGTAAGCAAAATGAGAAGGTAGAAGAATCAGTTCGAAATTCTCATTTAAAAGTATTAAATCAAAAGGATTTTCAATTTACATAAGCTTATCTCATATTGAATCCAATAAAATTATTTCTAATAATAGATTTTATGCAGGTTTAATTAATAAACAATGTGATATGTCTAACGCAGTAGCCGGTTTTGATATGCTGTGAGAATATGTAGGACCCGACAACAATATAGACACAAAACGCAATAATAAAACTCAAATCAAACAACTGCAAGTACAACGGGTTACCGAGTACTGCTGCTATTGGATGAACTGAACAGATTTGATTTCTCTATTTCACACTTTATAATTAGGTTCTTATAGATATCACACGCATCTTTGGCGAGGCCCAAAATCACCGCTCTATCTCAACATTGAGCACTTTTAGAAGAAAAATTCCTTGAGCTTGCTATAAAAATACAACAATTATCCTTTTTATAACCGGTGATTAAGGTTAAGGTAGGTCTACCTTCTCATCTCACCCATAGTAGAAACTAAAAATCGTTCCGCTATAGATACACGGCAAAAACGACTGCAGACGAATTATGTTGCTATTGATTTTTGGAAATGTCCTGTAAGACCAGCTACTCGGGAAGTAACACAATTACTAAATATGCAGATTGTGTTCAATCGGGGAGAAGTTAAAGCCCTGCATTTGCACCATATCAAACATCGTTTGTTTCGCGGAACAGTATACCAACGGAAGCTGCCACGTTAACATCATCCCCGTATATATAGGCAAGGGCTCTAGAGAGATGTGCTTAAACGAATTATCTACACACGCGTGACGTCGTGATTAACATATTTATGTCAAGATACGGAGAAGCGGCTTCCATAAGAGCTGCAACTTCGCATTTTCCCGGGTGTCCCTAACGTTGTTCTTGTGGTGAGAATGCTTCCGTACAAACCAACTTTTTCATACGTAATTATTTTATGCGGATCAACCGAAAATGGGACGTTTCATCAGACAATACTGGTTATGCAACCATGGTAGATTCTTATGCGCGAATTCTACAAAAAGACACTGCACCACGGAAAACTTTGTGCAAAAGCAGATAAGAAAAGCCCACCTACTATAACCGTAAACAGCACACCGTTATCTTATGCTAAACCACAAATGGCTACAAAACAAATACCTATGGGTCTGATAGGAACAAATATTCACTCAACAACAATCACGCCCAGTGACTCCAAGCCAACAACCGGCATCACTAGTAATGAAGCGAACGTAGAAGAGGACGGATGCGTTTGTCCGTTGGCTCGCATTTCTGTTTGACGCTCTAGTGCTTTCTTCGAAAATACTTTGAAATGGCTTCTCAATATTTTGTAGTGTATTCCGTCGATTCAAGCAATAAAACTCGTGTTTTAAACTTGTACACAAAGTAGACAACTCCCGTAAGAACGTGTGGTTTAACAAATGTCAACTATCAAATAAAGTTTTAATTTTTTTACGCTTTCATCATCTAACAATTTAAAAAGGCGTACGATTACAAAGAAATGACTATTGCTATTTTTTGCTCATCTTTTTTGCAATTGCCCTGGCTGCCTCCCCCTCTCATCGGGCCTATCTGTATGTGTATGGATTCACTCATTCAACTTTTCGGTCTCGCCTTCTTACACCAACACAACGACATTTCATGAAAAGCACGAATTGTATAACTGTACTTTTCGTTGTCTTTTTTTCCTCTGCATACCGTGCCAAATCGAACCACCCGTTTTACGAATTTATCCAACATGCTGTTTTTTTTTATTTTGATTATAGAGGTTTTAACCTTAGGGTCATTCGCCTCTTTGTCGGGTTAGAGAAATCTCTTTAGGAAAATCTCTATTCTTTGCATTCAAGCAACTTTTTCGTTTCAAATCAAATCCCTGCTCTTTCGTAGAATGGTGTCAGACTTTTTCTCAACCGCATTTAAGCGACAAGCCCATTTCAATCCACTTTTACACTTCTACTTTTTTCGCAGAATGGTATCAGACCGTCTATCTCCGCATTTAAGCGACTGATCCACCTCACTAGAACCTTTTCTCAGTTAAAATAAACACGATGTCAACGATTGTTAGTCTGAACACGAATGAATGTTTATTGTCTCTCTTTCAGTATGTATCTATTGTGCACACAAGCGCTCTCACAGAACAGGTCCGTACCAAGATAAATATAATAATAGGTGTCATGAAGGCAGGGTTGAATACGTTTAGTTACGTTTATAAAACTGATTTCTTTAGGTCACTACATGAACAGTAAAATTTTTCTTTTATTATGCAACTATCTGTGACCCGGTGCGCTTCGCTACACCCATCAGGACTAAAAGAAATATTTTAAAAATACTAAAAATAGCAAATATTATTTCTAGCGGATAGACAATGTTCTTAGTTTGACCGTCTGGAGCACAATTAAACTAATTGCTTTGTTTTCCTACACACAATCGTTTGAAACCCCCTTGATATCATTCGAATTCGAGGTAGCAGTACATCTGCTCCTTTATATTTTCTAGTTACAACGGTCGCTTAAATGAAATTTTTCAACCAAAGCACAGTTGTGGTGGGTCGATGTTGCGCAGTAACTAATATAATAGGCACACAAAGTTTCAATTGCAACACATACGGAGCACAGTGTTGCAAAACGACGTTTTCACGATCAAAATTCTATAACTCCTGAACCATTGGTTTTGGAGAATGAACTTTTTCGAAGAAATTTCTGGATATAAATAGATGCATCTTTTGATATAATGAATTGAGTGAAACGTGAGATAGAAAATTTATTTCCCCAAATAATTTAGCTAGAAGCTCGCTTTCTTCAGTAAATTTCTAGAAAATATTATTGTGAAAATCTTTACTGAAGATACTAAAGCTCTATATAGTAACAGGAGCAGGATATGTAGATTTGCTTGGGATAGACCCCTTAAAACAGTTTTTCGAATATAACTTTTTACGATTACTTTTTATTATTAAAAGTGTCTTCTACATAGTTGTTAAAAGCGATAAAATACACATTTTTTATAACAACGATGAATCTGTAACTCTTGAAACAACAAAGTTCTTGTCAATTTTCGAATATTTTTTGATCAATTTACAATAATGCAACATTTCAACTTCCTTAATCGCAAAAATTCGTAGAAACAACTTTATTCTTGCGATTAAATATAAAAAACCTTCGTCTGACGGAGACTGCTGGGTAGGTTACGTATAAAACCAATACTCCTGAAAGCATGGTGGATCGACTGAATTAAATAATTCAACACGATAATCCATAGATTTATATGCGTAACAGTATTACCATCGATTTTATTTTGGATGGAGTAGTGTATGAAATTGAAGTCAATATACGCTATCGATTAATTCGTCAACAGATTGTATTATTTTACAAAATCATGTGGATATCTGGTGCAATGTATTGTTGCAGCGATTAACATTTTCCCAATCCATATATCTAATTTTTTTTGGCGAATTAACCTGCGAAGGTGACTAAAACAATCATTCAATAAAAGTATGCACATATAGTGAAAAGTTCTGTTTTTGAAGCATATTTCCAATGATACGAAGAGTGTTGGTGGACGTGGGTAAAGTTAATTCATAAAAACCTATTTTAATCCACCTAGCGGTGCAATTGTGCCTTTCTCAATCATGAATCACGAGAATGTGTGCGTTGTTTATATTCATTAAAAACTTTTAAATGCATATATTACATTTTATTATTATACATCACATGACAACCATATACAGGAAAATAAATCATTATTCGAGTTCTAAAATTTTGTAAAAGAAAAAACAGCCACGGTAATATTGAACTGAAAAACCTATTTTAATCCACCTAGCGGTGCAATTGTGCCTTTCTCAATCATGAATCACGAGAATGTGTGCGTTGTTTATATTCATTAAAAACTTTTAAATGCATATATTACATTTTATTATTATACATCACATGACAACCATATACAGGAAAATAAATCATTATTCGAGTTCTAAAATTTTGCAAAAGAAAAAACAGCCACGGTAATATTGAACTGAAAAACCTATTTTAATCCACCTAGCGGTGCAATTGTGCCTTTCTCAATCATGAATCACGAGAATGTGTGCGTTGTTTATATTCATTAAAAACTTTTAAATGCATATATTACATTTTATTATTATACATCACATGACAACCCTATACAGGAAAATAAATCATTATTCGAGTTCTAAAATTTTGTAAAAGAAAAAACAGCCACGGTAATATTGAACTGAAAAACCTATTTTAATCCACCTAGCGGTGCAATTGTGCCTTTCTCAATCATGAATCACGAGAATGTGTGCGTTGTTTATATTCATTAAAAACTTTTAAATGCATATATTACATTTTATTATTATACATCACATGACAACCATATACAGGAAAATAAATCATTATTCGAGTTCTAAAATTTTGTAAAAGAAAAAACAGCCACGGTAATATTGAACTGAAAAAAGGTGCGAAATCGGCAAAGTCCCAAAAAGTCGATTTTCATAAATAAATTTTTTTCGAGTTAACATAAACTCTTGACGTTTCATGCATTTCAAAGATGTTTGGCATCAAAAATACGAATTCGATTTCTGAAATTTTTTGAAAAAAATTAGAGTTCCGACTTATATGGGAATTTCATATGTGACCGAACGATTTAGTCTATATTTCCGGACCCATATAAGCGATCCGTGCGAAATTTTAAATACATCTATGGGGATGTTATAGCTATCATTTGGGACTAAGTGTGTGAAAATCGGCCCAACCATTTCGGGAAACTGATGTGAGTTCGTAAATTTTGAAAGATGGCCGCTTTTCCCGGGCACTTCCGGAACCGTCTATGGTGGTCAATGTAGTTAACGAAAGTTTGGTTGGCCGTCGGTGACCTAGAACTGCAAAGTTAAGTTATTTGAGAGACATTTTAGCGAAATTTTTACCTTTTTTGCTTCCATCGGAGTATCGGTTTGAATCACAATTTGCTATGTGATCGCACGCCACAACCCGTAACTCCGGAACCGGAAGTCGGTTGGGGATAAAATTTAATAGCCATTTACGGGGACGCAACATCTTTCATTTGAGACTAAGTTTGGTTGATTCGGTCTAGCCACCTCCGAGAAACCGATGTGACTGTTAGTCTGAATTTGGATACTTCCGCCGGGGCTTCCGGAACCGATGATGGTGGCCAATGTGACCAAAGAGACTTTGAATGGCTGTTAATGACCTAGTACTACAAATCGAAGCAGTTGTGGTCACATTTTGGAAAAATTTTCACCATTATACATTCATTGCAGAATTTCTTAAAATCGACATTTTCTGCGTGATCGTACTCATCACCCTGTAATTCCGGAACCGGAAGTCGGATCCATTAGAAATTCAATAGCAGCCTATGGGAACGTTGCACCTTTCATTTGGGACTAAGTTTGTAAAAATCGGTTCATCCATCTCTGAGAAAAGTGAGTGAGATTGTGTTCGCGTACACACATACAGACGCACATACACACACATACATACACACACATACATACACACACAGACATTTGCCGAACTCGACGAACTGAATCGAATGGTATATGTCACTCGGCCCTCCGAGCCTCCGTTAAGGCCCCCGTCGGGCAATCCGCCATTTTTCGTGTTTTTTTGCGGTTTTTTATTTTATTTTCAAAGAAAATGACAAAATATGGAAAAAAGAAAAAAATCATGACCTAGATAATTGTTTTTACTATGAATTGGCCGAAATGGAAAATTCAAAATTTTCCAACTCGGAAAACTGTGTGCTTTTTCCGGTTGAAAAAGCACACAGTTTTTGCAATCATGTGTTTAAAATTTTGATTTTTCCAATACAACACAGCTAAACAATTTTTCTAGGACGTGATTTTCTCCGATTTTTCATATTTTCCGCTTTTCATTGAAAAATTTCCATTTTACTAGAAGCAGTTTTTCCACCCGCACAGATACAACTAAAGTAAAATTTGTATGTATAGGTGCGCAAATGTGGAGCAATATTTTTAACCTGCTGTTTCTTCGATATTTCCTACAAAACTACCCAAGTGTTGCATATGTACGGATTCGTTAGAAACCAAGGAATCTGATGGTACAAAGTAAAAATAGTTTTGGAAAACTTCATAACAGCGTTTTTCAATTTTCCTCGCAATACGCAGTGTACCGTCGCACGCGAAACAGCGTGGAAAGATACGAAAAGAAAAACAAGTGTACTAAAAGTTATCCTTGGGTTGATGCAGATGGCGTGCTACGAAAGCTCGAAATATCGAAAGCTTTTAGCACAACTGTTTTTGAGTAATTCTGAATGTAGAAATAGTTGAAAATGATTTCAAATAAATTTCTTCATTGAAATTTGATGATTTTCGATTCTCTTGGGAGATCTATGATATTTTATTATTTTACGAGACTGAAACAAACCGCGATGCTATTTTATCTTTATACGCCAAATAATGGAAAAACATTTTCTATGTCGAATTTGCATGTTGATATTTGATGATTTTGAAACTAATGATCGTTTGAAACCAACGGATTTGTGTTGAATTGATAACACATATTTAAAAACATCTTTGGCTTTATTCCAAACAATAATGGAGGCTTGCTAAATTGAAAATTATTTGGAAGTTCCATCAATTATCACATGTCACAATTTTTTGTAAGATTGGTTTTATTTCTCAGAAACCGATTTCCACACAGCATCGATGAAAACCTGATGAAATTTATAACAGTTGAAGCAAATATTTTCGACATTCCACAAATACCAACGAACGAATTTTTGGGATCCCCATAATTAATTTTCATACTGGATTTGACTGCTTTGAAACATTTTTGAACACAGATGTTGTTTCGTGTTTACAGAAATGCAAGAAATCTTAGCAAAGTTTCCTCAGATTCTCATGGAATAATTATCATACTGATACTTGGATTTAAAAAAAATTTAAATGACGCATTTTGCGAGATTGTAAACCAAAAAAAATTTATTTGTTTTGATAATATTTCTTTTTCTTTTGTTTTATTGAGATTCGAGAGTAGGTATCACGAAAATCACACTGGAAGCAACAACTTTTTTTTTGTTTCCATAGCGTTATTACGCCATGAAAATTTGAGTTTTTCAGGAAGTATATTTTATAACGGCCGTATCGTATTTCATTTATGAATCAATCAGTAGTCCCGACCAGGACGATTGAAAATGAATCACTTGATAATATTTTATCGCTTTATTGAATGTTAAAGTTCATTGAAATAAGGAAATAATAATTAGATCAATTTAATTTTTTCCGTTGAATTTTTGAAAAACTTTTATTTGGCTCTCTCTAATCAGTTTACGTAGTACACTTCCATTGACTTATAACGATTTATAGAAAAGATACGATTAATCTTGTATTGTAAATGATATGCGTAGTTTGAACTACCATAAAACCATTCTCGCTGATTACGTCTAAAGGATTGACTGAATGGATTTGTTTGAATATTCCAACGTTGGAATACACAAATCTGTCACGTAGTTTTAAAAATACCCACATGGCTCCCTGCAGATCACCTGACAAAGGATCTGAAATCCAAATCGATCACTTTTTAAATCAACAGAAAATGCTTTAGTAGTTATATTGGTCAGGAAGATTGTGCAACCAGGACTACGTCCAGCAACTGGCGGTAGCACTTCTGACAGTAAAATATGTACTTACTTGATTAATTTTGAGCTCTTCGAGGAATAATATTTTTTTGAATTGCGCTATTAATTTTTCGTAGCATACCAGCTTTCAGCACAATGTGGAATTTAGAATGTCACAAACGTCTAATAACTTAGAGGAGATGGTGTTCTCGGAAAAAAATTAGAGAAGGTTAAGAGCTACGCGATTATGGACAAAACTAATTGAAATAGATAGACCAGGCAGCACTAGTGAGCATATATTATTTTTCAATTTCTGAATCTCGAGAACATTATTTAGAAGTGTGATGTATTCTGCAATATTCATCAGCGAGTCGAGTGCTACCCGACGGCGAATAGATAATTGCAGAACTCGCCCATCAGGCTGCGCTAGGGAGACTAAAACTTCCAATTCATGTTAGGTAAAGTTTATTAATTTAGGAAAATGACGTTTACTGTAATGTAATCTATGACACAATTGAAGTTTTATGGCACGCTACAAGTGCAATCTAGGTTGTATGAGTGGCTATAAAATTACCATAAAGCCTAAATTGTTACTGGGGCAAGGACTATTTAATGATGTAATGATCAAATTGGATATCACCCTCAAGGCGGCGCTAGTGAGCACACTGTTTTTTATTTCAATATCCCAAAATAGGAAGGTGGGAAAAAATTTGGGAGGACTATCAAATTGATTTTTATTGTAAGAATTAATTTTCCTTAGAAAACCTTACAGAATGATTCTGTTTCACTATCCTGCATCAAACAAAAATTTAAAAATGTATCGTCATGTGTTTTCAAGTAATTTCCATGATCATTAGTGGAAATTGGTGGATTGGAAAAAAAAATGGGAGGACGATAAAATTGATTTTTATAGAAAGAAATATTTTTGTTTACGAAACCTTGCAGGATGATTTTGTTTGCCTATCCTGCATCCATCAGAAGAAGAAAATTTTATTGCCTTGTGTTTTCAAGAAATTTCCATGATCACCAGTGGAAATTGGTGGGTTGGAAAAAAATGAGAGGACGATCAAATTGATTTTTATAGAAAGAATTCTTGCAGAATGATTCTGTTTCCCTATCCTGCATCTTTCAGAAGACGAAAATTTTATCGCCATGTGTTTTCAAGTAATTTCCGTGATCATTAGTGGAAATTGGTGGGATGGAAAAAAATGGGTGGACGATCAAATTGATTTTATAGAAAGAATCCTTGCAGAATTATTCTGTTTCCCAATCCTGTATCCACCAGAAGAAGAAAATTTTATTGCCATGTGTTTTCAAGGAATTTCCATGTATATTGGTGGAAATTGGTGGGTTGGAAAAATTGAGAGGCCAAAAAAATTGATTTCTATTGAAACAATTGTTGTTGCTTAGGAAACCTTGCCGGATGATTTTGTTTGCCTATCCTGTATCCATCAGAAGGAGAAAATTTTATCGCCATGTGTTTTCAAATAATTTCCGTGATCAGTAGTGGAAATTGGTGGGTTGGAAAAAAATGGCTGGACGATCAAATTGATTTTTATAGAAAGAAATATTTTTGTTTACGAAACCTTGCATAATGATTTTGTTACCCTGTACTGCAAGGTGAGAAATGTATCACCATGTGCATGTCTTTTAAAGAAATTTTCATGACAAGTCAAAGACAAGACAAAGACAAAGACAAGACAAAGACAAGACAAAGACAAGACAAAGACAAGACCTAGACAAGACAAAGACAAGACAAAGGCAAGACAAAGACAAGACAAAGACAAGACAAAGACAAGACAAAGACAAGACAAAGACAAGACAAAGACAAGACAAAGACAAGACAAAGACAAGACAAAGACAAGACAAAGACAAGACAAAGACAAGACAAAGACAAGACAAAGACAAGACAAAGACAAGACAAAGACAAGACAAAGACAAGACAAAGACAAGACAAAGACAAGACAAAGACAAGACAAAGACAAGACAAAGACAAGACAAAGACAAGACAAAGACAAGACAAAGACAAGACAAAGACAAGACAAAGACAAGACAAAGACAAGACAAAGACAAGACAAAGACAAGACAAAGACAAGACAAAGACAAGACAAAGACAAGACAAAGACAAGACAAAGACAAGACAAAGACAAGACAAAGACAAGACAAAGACAAGACAAAGACAAGACAAAGACAAGACAAAGACAAGACAAAGACAAGACAAAGACAAGACAAAGACAAGACAAAGACAAGACAAAGACAAGACAAAGACAAGACAAAGACAAGACAAAGACAAGACAAAGACAAGACAAAGACAAGACAAAGACAAGACAAAGACAAGACAAAGACAAGACAAAGACAAGACAAAGACAAGACAAAGACAAGACAAAGACAAGACAAAGACAAGACAAAGACAAGACAAAGACAAGACAAAGACAAGACAAAGACAAGACAAAGACAAGACAAAGACAAGACAAAGACAAGACAAAGACAAGACAAAGACAAGACAAAGACAAGACAAAGACAAGACAAAGACAAGACAAAGACAAGACAAAGACAAGACAAAGACAAGACAAAGACAAGACAAAGACAAGACAAAGACAAGACAAAGACAAGACAAAGACAAGACAAAGACAAGACAAAGACAAGACAAAGACAAGACAAAGACAAGACAAAGACAAGACAAAGACAAGACAAAGACAAGACAAAGACAAGACAAAGACAAGACAAAGACAAGACAAAGACAAGACAAAGACAAGACAAAGACAAGACAAAGACAAGACAAAGACAAGACAAAGACAAGACAAAGACAAGACAAAGACAAGACAAAGACAAGACAAAGACAAGACAAAGACAAGACAAAGACAAGACAAAGACAAGACAAAGACAAGACAAAGACAAGACAAAGACAAGACAAAGACAAGACAAAGACAAGACAAAGACAAGACAAAGACAAGACAAAGACAAGACAAAGACAAGACAAAGACAAGACAAAGACAAGACAAAGACAAGACAAAGACAAGACAAAGACAAGACAAAGACAAGACAAAGACAAGACAAAGACAAGACAAAGACAAGACAAAGACAAGACAAAGACAAGACAAAGACAAGACAAAGACAAGACAAAGACAAGACAAAGACAAGACAAAGACAAGACAAAGACAAGACAAAGACAAGACAAAGACAAGACAAAGACAAGACAAAGACAAGACAAAGACAAGACAAAGACAAGACAAAGACAAGACAAAGACAAGACAAAGACAAGACAAAGACAAGACAAAGACAAGACAAAGACAAGACAAAGACAAGACAAAGACAAGACAAAGACAAGACAAAGACAAGACAAAGACAAGACAAAGACAAGACAAAGACAAGACAAAGACAAGACAAAGACAAGACAAAGACAAGACAAAGACAAGACAAAGACAAGACAAAGACAAGACAAAGACAAGACAAAGACAAGACAAAGACAAGACAAAGACAAGACAAAGACAAGACAAAGACAAGACAAAGACAAGACAAAGACAAGACAAAGACAAGACAAAGACAAGACAAAGACAAGACAAAGACAAGACAAAGACAAGACAAAGACAAGACAAAGACAAGACAAAGACAAGACAAAGACAAGACAAAGACAAGACAAAGACAAGACAAAGACAAGACAAAGACAAGACAAAGACAAGACAAAGACAAGACAAAGACAAGACAAAGACAAGACAAAGACAAGACAAAGACAAGACAAAGACAAGACAAAGACAAGACAAAGACAAGACAAAGACAAGACAAAGACAAGACAAAGACAAGACAAAGACAAGACAAAGACAAGACAAAGACAAGACAAAGACAAGACAAAGACAAGACAAAGACAAGACAAAGACAAGACAAAGACAAGACAAAGACAAGACAAAGACAAGACAAAGACAAGACAAAGACAAGACAAAGACAAGACAAAGACAAGACAAAGACAAGACAAAGACAAGACAAAGACAAGACAAAGACAAGACAAAGACAAGACAAAGACAAGACAAAGACAAGACAAAGACAAGACAAAGACAAGACAAAGACAAGACAAAGACAAGACAAAGACAAGACAAAGACAAGACAAAGACAAGACAAAGACAAGACAAAGACAAGACAAAGACAAGACAAAGACAAGACAAAGACAAGACAAAGACAAGACAAAGACAAGACAAAGACAAGACAAAGACAAGACAAAGACAAGACAAAGACAAGACAAAGACAAGACAAAGACAAGACAAAGACAAGACAAAGACAAGACAAAGACAAGACAAAGACAAGACAAAGACAAGACAAAGACAAGACAAAGACAAGACAAAGACAAGACAAAGACAAGACAAAGACAAGACAAAGACAAGACAAAGACAAGACAAAGACAAGACAAAGACAAGACAAAGACAAGACAAAGACAAGACAAAGACAAGACAAAGACAAGACAAAGACAAGACAAAGACAAGACAAAGACAAGACAAAGACAAGACAAAGACAAGACAAAGACAAGACAAAGACAAGACAAAGACAAGACAAAGACAAGACAAAGACAAGACAAAGACAAGACAAAGACAAGACAAAGACAAGACAAAGACAAGACAAAGACAAGACAAAGACAAGACAAAGACAAGACAAAGACAAGACAAAGACAAGACAAAGACAAGACAAAGACAAGACAAAGACAAGACAAAGACAAGACAAAGACAAGACAAAGACAAGACAAAGACAAGACAAAGACAAGACAAAGACAAGACAAAGACAAGACAAAGACAAGACAAAGACAAGACAAAGACAAGACAAAGACAAGACAAAGACAAGACAAAGACAAGACAAAGACAAGACAAAGACAAGACAAAGACAAGACAAAGACAAGACAAAGACAAGACAAAGACAAGACAAAGACAAGACAAAGACAAGACAAAGACAAGACAAAGACAAGACAAAGACAAGACAAAGACAAGACAAAGACAAGACAAAGACAAGACAAAGACAAGACAAAGACAAGACAAAGACAAGACAAAGACAAGACAAAGACAAGACAAAGACAAGACAAAGACAAGACAAAGACAAGACAAAGACAAGACAAAGACAAGACAAAGACAAGACAAAGACAAGACAAAGACAAGACAAAGACAAGACAAAGACAAGACAAAGACAAGACAAAGACAAGACAAAGACAAGACAAAGACAAGACAAAGACAAGACAAAGACAAGACAAAGACAAGACAAAGACAAGACAAAGACAAGACAAAGACAAGACAAAGACAAGACAAAGACAAGACAAAGACAAGACAAAGACAAGACAAAGACAAGACAAAGACAAGACAAAGACAAGACAAAGACAAGACAAAGACAAGACAAAGACAAGACAAAGACAAGACAAAGACAAGACAAAGACAAGACAAAGACAAGACAAAGACAAGACAAAGACAAGACAAAGACAAGACAAAGACAAGACAAAGACAAGACAAAGACAAGACAAAGACAAGACAAAGACAAGACAAAGACAAGACAAAGACAAGACAAAGACAAGACAAAGACAAGACAAAGACAAGACAAAGACAAGACAAAGACAAGACAAAGACAAGACAAAGACAAGACAAAGACAAGACAAAGACAAGACAAAGACAAGACAAAGACAAGACAAAGACAAGACAAAGACAAGACAAAGACAAGACAAAGACAAGACAAAGACAAGACAAAGACAAGACAAAGACAAGACAAAGACAAGACAAAGACAAGACAAAGACAAGACAAAGACAAGACAAAGACAAGACAAAGACAAGACAAAGACAAGACAAAGACAAGACAAAGACAAGACAAAGACAAGACAAAGACAAGACAAAGACAAGACAAAGACAAGACAAAGACAAGACAAAGACAAGACAAAGACAAGACAAAGACAAGACAAAGACAAGACAAAGACAAGACAAAGACAAGACAAAGACAAGACAAAGACAAGACAAAGACAAGACAAAGACAAGACAAAGACAAGACAAAGACAAGACAAAGACAAGACAAAGACAAGACAAAGACAAGACAAAGACAAGACAAAGACAAGACAAAGACAAGACAAAGACAAGACAAAGACAAGACAAAGACAAGACAAAGACAAGACAAAGACAAGACAAAGACAAGACAAAGACAAGACAAAGACAAGACAAAGACAAGACAAAGACAAGACAAAGACAAGACAAAGACAAGACAAAGACAAGACAAAGACAAGACAAAGACAAGACAAAGACAAGACAAAGACAAGACAAAGACAAGACAAAGACAAGACAAAGACAAGACAAAGACAAGACAAAGACAAGACAAAGACAAGACAAAGACAAGACAAAGACAAGACAAAGACAAGACAAAGACAAGACAAAGACAAGACAAAGACAAGACAAAGACAAGACAAAGACAAGACAAAGACAAGACAAAGACAAGACAAAGACAAGACAAAGACAAGACAAAGACAAGACAAAGACAAGACAAAGACAAGACAAAGACAAGACAAAGACAAGACAAAGACAAGACAAAGACAAGACAAAGACAAGACAAAGACAAGACAAAGACAAGACAAAGACAAGACAAAGACAAGACAAAGACAAGACAAAGACAAGACAAAGACAAGACAAAGACAAGACAAAGACAAGACAAAGACAAGACAAAGACAAGACAAAGACAAGACAAAGACAAGACAAAGACAAGACAAAGACAAGACAAAGACAAGACAAAGACAAGACAAAGACAAGACAAAGACAAGACAAAGACAAGACAAAGACAAGACAAAGACAAGACAAAGACAAGACAAAGACAAGACAAAGACAAGACAAAGACAAGACAAAGACAAGACAAAGACAAGACAAAGACAAGACAAAGACAAGACAAAGACAAGACAAAGACAAGACAAAGACAAGACAAAGACAAGACAAAGACAAGACAAAGACAAGACAAAGACAAGACAAAGACAAGACAAAGACAAGACAAAGACAAGACAAAGACAAGACAAAGACAAGACAAAGACAAGACAAAGACAAGACAAAGACAAGACAAAGACAAGACAAAGACAAGACAAAGACAAGACAAAGACAAGACAAAGACAAGACAAAGACAAGACAAAGACAAGACAAAGACAAGACAAAGACAAGACAAAGACAAGACAAAGACAAGACAAAGACAAGACAAAGACAAGACAAAGACAAGACAAAGACAAGACAAAGACAAGACAAAGACAAGACAAAGACAAGACAAAGACAAGACAAAGACAAGACAAAGACAAGACAAAGACAAGACAAAGACAAGACAAAGACAAGACAAAGACAAGACAAAGACAAGACAAAGACAAGACAAAGACAAGACAAAGACAAGACAAAGACAAGACAAAGACAAGACAAAGACAAGACAAAGACAAGACAAAGACAAGACAAAGACAAGACAAAGACAAGACAAAGACAAGACAAAGACAAGACAAAGACAAGACAAAGACAAGACAAAGACAAGACAAAGACAAGACAAAGACAAGACAAAGACAAGACAAAGACAAGACAAAGACAAGACAAAGACAAGACAAAGACAAGACAAAGACAAGACAAAGACAAGACAAAGACAAGACAAAGACAAGACAAAGACAAGACAAAGACAAGACAAAGACAAGACAAAGACAAGACAAAGACAAGACAAAGACAAGACAAAGACAAGACAAAGACAAGACAAAGACAAGACAAAGACAAGACAAAGACAAGACAAAGACAAGACAAAGACAAGACAAAGACAAGACAAAGACAAGACAAAGACAAGACAAAGACAAGACAAAGACAAGACAAAGACAAGACAAAGACAAGACAAAGACAAGACAAAGACAAGACAAAGACAAGACAAAGACAAGACAAAGACAAGACAAAGACAAGACAAAGACAAGACAAAGACAAGACAAAGACAAGACAAAGACAAGACAAAGACAAGACAAAGACAAGACAAAGACAAGACAAAGACAAGACAAAGACAAGACAAAGACAAGACAAAGACAAGACAAAGACAAGACAAAGACAAGACAAAGACAAGACAAAGACAAGACAAAGACAAGACAAAGACAAGACAAAGACAAGACAAAGACAAGACAAAGACAAGACAAAGACAAGACAAAGACAAGACAAAGACAAGACAAAGACAAGACAAAGACAAGACAAAGACAAGACAAAGACAAGACAAAGACAAGACAAAGACAAGACAAAGACAAGACAAAGACAAGACAAAGACAAGACAAAGACAAGACAAAGACAAGACAAAGACAAGACAAAGACAAGACAAAGACAAGACAAAGACAAGACAAAGACAAGACAAAGACAAGACAAAGACAAGACAAAGACAAGACAAAGACAAGACAAAGACAAGACAAAGACAAGACAAAGACAAGACAAAGACAAGACAAAGACAAGACAAAGACAAGACAAAGACAAGACAAAGACAAGACAAAGACAAGACAAAGACAAGACAAAGACAAGACAAAGACAAGACAAAGACAAGACAAAGACAAGACAAAGACAAGACAAAGACAAGACAAAGACAAGACAAAGACAAGACAAAGACAAGACAAAGACAAGACAAAGACAAGACAAAGACAAGACAAAGACAAGACAAAGACAAGACAAAGACAAGACAAAGACAAGACAAAGACAAGACAAAGACAAGACAAAGACAAGACAAAGACAAGACAAAGACAAGACAAAGACAAGACAAAGACAAGACAAAGACAAGACAAAGACAAGACAAAGACAAGACAAAGACAAGACAAAGACAAGACAAAGACAAGACAAAGACAAGACAAAGACAAGACAAAGACAAGACAAAGACAAGACAAAGACAAGACAAAGACAAGACAAAGACAAGACAAAGACAAGACAAAGACAAGACAAAGACAAGACAAAGACAAGACAAAGACAAGACAAAGACAAGACAAAGACAAGACAAAGACAAGACAAAGACAAGACAAAGACAAGACAAAGACAAGACAAAGACAAGACAAAGACAAGACAAAGACAAGACAAAGACAAGACAAAGACAAGACAAAGACAAGACAAAGACAAGACAAAGACAAGACAAAGACAAGACAAAGACAAGACAAAGACAAGACAAAGACAAGACAAAGACAAGACAAAGACAAGACAAAGACAAGACAAAGACAAGACAAAGACAAGACAAAGACAAGACAAAGACAAGACAAAGACAAGACAAAGACAAGACAAAGACAAGACAAAGACAAGACAAAGACAAGACAAAGACAAGACAAAGACAAGACAAAGACAAGACAAAGACAAGACAAAGACAAGACAAAGACAAGACAAAGACAAGACAAAGACAAGACAAAGACAAGACAAAGACAAGACAAAGACAAGACAAAGACAAGACAAAGACAAGACAAAGACAAGACAAAGACAAGACAAAGACAAGACAAAGACAAGACAAAGACAAGACAAAGACAAGACAAAGACAAGACAAAGACAAGACAAAGACAAGACAAAGACAAGACAAAGACAAGACAAAGACAAGACAAAGACAAGACAAAGACAAGACAAAGACAAGACAAAGACAAGACAAAGACAAGACAAAGACAAGACAAAGACAAGACAAAGACAAGACAAAGACAAGACAAAGACAAGACAAAGACAAGACAAAGACAAGACAAAGACAAGACAAAGACAAGACAAAGACAAGACAAAGACAAGACAAAGACAAGACAAAGACAAGACAAAGACAAGACAAAGACAAGACAAAGACAAGACAAAGACAAGACAAAGACAAGACAAAGACAAGACAAAGACAAGACAAAGACAAGACAAAGACAAGACAAAGACAAGACAAAGACAAGACAAAGACAAGACAAAGACAAGACAAAGACAAGACAAAGACAAGACAAAGACAAGACAAAGACAAGACAAAGACAAGACAAAGACAAGACAAAGACAAGACAAAGACAAGACAAAGACAAGACAAAGACAAGACAAAGACAAGACAAAGACAAGACAAAGACAAGACAAAGACAAGACAAAGACAAGACAAAGACAAGACAAAGACAAGACAAAGACAAGACAAAGACAAGACAAAGACAAGACAAAGACAAGACAAAGACAAGACAAAGACAAGACAAAGACAAGACAAAGACAAGACAAAGACAAGACAAAGACAAGACAAAGACAAGACAAAGACAAGACAAAGACAAGACAAAGACAAGACAAAGACAAGACAAAGACAAGACAAAGACAAGACAAAGACAAGACAAAGACAAGACAAAGACAAGACAAAGACAAGACAAAGACAAGACAAAGACAAGACAAAGACAAGACAAAGACAAGACAAAGACAAGACAAAGACAAGACAAAGACAAGACAAAGACAAGACAAAGACAAGACAAAGACAAGACAAAGACAAGACAAAGACAAGACAAAGACAAGACAAAGACAAGACAAAGACAAGACAAAGACAAGACAAAGACAAGACAAAGACAAGACAAAGACAAGACAAAGACAAGACAAAGACAAGACAAAGACAAGACAAAGACAAGACAAAGACAAGACAAAGACAAGACAAAGACAAGACAAAGACAAGACAAAGACAAGACAAAGACAAGACAAAGACAAGACAAAGACAAGACAAAGACAAGACAAAGACAAGACAAAGACAAGACAAAGACAAGACAAAGACAAGACAAAGACAAGACAAAGACAAGACAAAGACAAGACAAAGACAAGACAAAGACAAGACAAAGACAAGACAAAGACAAGACAAAGACAAGACAAAGACAAGACAAAGACAAGACAAAGACAAGACAAAGACAAGACAAAGACAAGACAAAGACAAGACAAAGACAAGACAAAGACAAGACAAAGACAAGACAAAGACAAGACAAAGACAAGACAAAGACAAGACAAAGACAAGACAAAGACAAGACAAAGACAAGACAAAGACAAGACAAAGACAAGACAAAGACAAGACAAAGACAAGACAAAGACAAGACAAAGACAAGACAAAGACAAGACAAAGACAAGACAAAGACAAGACAAAGACAAGACAAAGACAAGACAAAGACAAGACAAAGACAAGACAAAGACAAGACAAAGACAAGACAAAGACAAGACAAAGACAAGACAAAGACAAGACAAAGACAAGACAAAGACAAGACAAAGACAAGACAAAGACAAGACAAAGACAAGACAAAGACAAGACAAAGACAAGACAAAGACAAGACAAAGACAAGACAAAGACAAGACAAAGACAAGACAAAGACAAGACAAAGACAAGACAAAGACAAGACAAAGACAAGACAAAGACAAGACAAAGACAAGACAAAGACAAGACAAAGACAAGACAAAGACAAGACAAAGACAAGACAAAGACAAGACAAAGACAAGACAAAGACAAGACAAAGACAAGACAAAGACAAGACAAAGACAAGACAAAGACAAGACAAAGACAAGACAAAGACAAGACAAAGACAAGACAAAGACAAGACAAAGACAAGACAAAGACAAGACAAAGACAAGACAAAGACAAGACAAAGACAAGACAAAGACAAGACAAAGACAAGACAAAGACAAGACAAAGACAAGACAAAGACAAGACAAAGACAAGACAAAGACAAGACAAAGACAAGACAAAGACAAGACAAAGACAAGACAAAGACAAGACAAAGACAAGACAAAGACAAGACAAAGACAAGACAAAGACAAGACAAAGACAAGACAAAGACAAGACAAAGACAAGACAAAGACAAGACAAAGACAAGACAAAGACAAGACAAAGACAAGACAAAGACAAGACAAAGACAAGACAAAGACAAGACAAAGACAAGACAAAGACAAGACAAAGACAAGACAAAGACAAGACAAAGACAAGACAAAGACAAGACAAAGACAAGACAAAGACAAGACAAAGACAAGACAAAGACAAGACAAAGACAAGACAAAGACAAGACAAAGACAAGACAAAGACAAGACAAAGACAAGACAAAGACAAGACAAAGACAAGACAAAGACAAGACAAAGACAAGACAAAGACAAGACAAAGACAAGACAAAGACAAGACAAAGACAAGACAAAGACAAGACAAAGACAAGACAAAGACAAGACAAAGACAAGACAAAGACAAGACAAAGACAAGACAAAGACAAGACAAAGACAAGACAAAGACAAGACAAAGACAAGACAAAGACAAGACAAAGACAAGACAAAGACAAGACAAAGACAAGACAAAGACAAGACAAAGACAAGACAAAGACAAGACAAAGACAAGACAAAGACAAGACAAAGACAAGACAAAGACAAGACAAAGACAAGACAAAGACAAGACAAAGACAAGACAAAGACAAGACAAAGACAAGACAAAGACAAGACAAAGACAAGACAAAGACAAGACAAAGACAAGACAAAGACAAGACAAAGACAAGACAAAGACAAGACAAAGACAAGACAAAGACAAGACAAAGACAAGACAAAGACAAGACAAAGACAAGACAAAGACAAGACAAAGACAAGACAAAGACAAGACAAAGACAAGACAAAGACAAGACAAAGACAAGACAAAGACAAGACAAAGACAAGACAAAGACAAGACAAAGACAAGACAAAGACAAGACAAAGACAAGACAAAGACAAGACAAAGACAAGACAAAGACAAGACAAAGACAAGACAAAGACAAGACAAAGACAAGACAAAGACAAGACAAAGACAAGACAAAGACAAGACAAAGACAAGACAAAGACAAGACAAAGACAAGACAAAGACAAGACAAAGACAAGACAAAGACAAGACAAAGACAAGACAAAGACAAGACAAAGACAAGACAAAGACAAGACAAAGACAAGACAAAGACAAGACAAAGACAAGACAAAGACAAGACAAAGACAAGACAAAGACAAGACAAAGACAAGACAAAGACAAGACAAAGACAAGACAAAGACAAGACAAAGACAAGACAAAGACAAGACAAAGACAAGACAAAGACAAGACAAAGACAAGACAAAGACAAGACAAAGACAAGACAAAGACAAGACAAAGACAAGACAAAGACAAGACAAAGACAAGACAAAGACAAGACAAAGACAAGACAAAGACAAGACAAAGACAAGACAAAGACAAGACAAAGACAAGACAAAGACAAGACAAAGACAAGACAAAGACAAGACAAAGACAAGACAAAGACAAGACAAAGACAAGACAAAGACAAGACAAAGACAAGACAAAGACAAGACAAAGACAAGACAAAGACAAGACAAAGACAAGACAAAGACAAGACAAAGACAAGACAAAGACAAGACAAAGACAAGACAAAGACAAGACAAAGACAAGACAAAGACAAGACAAAGACAAGACAAAGACAAGACAAAGACAAGACAAAGACAAGACAAAGACAAGACAAAGACAAGACAAAGACAAGACAAAGACAAGACAAAGACAAGACAAAGACAAGACAAAGACAAGACAAAGACAAGACAAAGACAAGACAAAGACAAGACAAAGACAAGACAAAGACAAGACAAAGACAAGACAAAGACAAGACAAAGACAAGACAAAGACAAGACAAAGACAAGACAAAGACAAGACAAAGACAAGACAAAGACAAGACAAAGACAAGACAAAGACAAGACAAAGACAAGACAAAGACAAGACAAAGACAAGACAAAGACAAGACAAAGACAAGACAAAGACAAGACAAAGACAAGACAAAGACAAGACAAAGACAAGACAAAGACAAGACAAAGACAAGACAAAGACAAGACAAAGACAAGACAAAGACAAGACAAAGACAAGACAAAGACAAGACAAAGACAAGACAAAGACAAGACAAAGACAAGACAAAGACAAGACAAAGACAAGACAAAGACAAGACAAAGACAAGACAAAGACAAGACAAAGACAAGACAAAGACAAGACAAAGACAAGACAAAGACAAGACAAAGACAAGACAAAGACAAGACAAAGACAAGACAAAGACAAGACAAAGACAAGACAAAGACAAGACAAAGACAAGACAAAGACAAGACAAAGACAAGACAAAGACAAGACAAAGACAAGACAAAGACAAGACAAAGACAAGACAAAGACAAGACAAAGACAAGACAAAGACAAGACAAAGACAAGACAAAGACAAGACAAAGACAAGACAAAGACAAGACAAAGACAAGACAAAGACAAGACAAAGACAAGACAAAGACAAGACAAAGACAAGACAAAGACAAGACAAAGACAAGACAAAGACAAGACAAAGACAAGACAAAGACAAGACAAAGACAAGACAAAGACAAGACAAAGACAAGACAAAGACAAGACAAAGACAAGACAAAGACAAGACAAAGACAAGACAAAGACAAGACAAAGACAAGACAAAGACAAGACAAAGACAAGACAAAGACAAGACAAAGACAAGACAAAGACAAGACAAAGACAAGACAAAGACAAGACAAAGACAAGACAAAGACAAGACAAAGACAAGACAAAGACAAGACAAAGACAAGACAAAGACAAGACAAAGACAAGACAAAGACAAGACAAAGACAAGACAAAGACAAGACAAAGACAAGACAAAGACAAGACAAAGACAAGACAAAGACAAGACAAAGACAAGACAAAGACAAGACAAAGACAAGACAAAGACAAGACAAAGACAAGACAAAGACAAGACAAAGACAAGACAAAGACAAGACAAAGACAAGACAAAGACAAGACAAAGACAAGACAAAGACAAGACAAAGACAAGACAAAGACAAGACAAAGACAAGACAAAGACAAGACAAAGACAAGACAAAGACAAGACAAAGACAAGACAAAGACAAGACAAAGACAAGACAAAGACAAGACAAAGACAAGACAAAGACAAGACAAAGACAAGACAAAGACAAGACAAAGACAAGACAAAGACAAGACAAAGACAAGACAAAGACAAGACAAAGACAAGACAAAGACAAGACAAAGACAAGACAAAGACAAGACAAAGACAAGACAAAGACAAGACAAAGACAAGACAAAGACAAGACAAAGACAAGACAAAGACAAGACAAAGACAAGACAAAGACAAGACAAAGACAAGACAAAGACAAGACAAAGACAAGACAAAGACAAGACAAAGACAAGACAAAGACAAGACAAAGACAAGACAAAGACAAGACAAAGACAAGACAAAGACAAGACAAAGACAAGACAAAGACAAGACAAAGACAAGACAAAGACAAGACAAAGACAAGACAAAGACAAGACAAAGACAAGACAAAGACAAGACAAAGACAAGACAAAGACAAGACAAAGACAAGACAAAGACAAGACAAAGACAAGACAAAGACAAGACAAAGACAAGACAAAGACAAGACAAAGACAAGACAAAGACAAGACAAAGACAAGACAAAGACAAGACAAAGACAAGACAAAGACAAGACAAAGACAAGACAAAGACAAGACAAAGACAAGACAAAGACAAGACAAAGACAAGACAAAGACAAGACAAAGACAAGACAAAGACAAGACAAAGACAAGACAAAGACAAGACAAAGACAAGACAAAGACAAGACAAAGACAAGACAAAGACAAGACAAAGACAAGACAAAGACAAGACAAAGACAAGACAAAGACAAGACAAAGACAAGACAAAGACAAGACAAAGACAAGACAAAGACAAGACAAAGACAAGACAAAGACAAGACAAAGACAAGACAAAGACAAGACAAAGACAAGACAAAGACAAGACAAAGACAAGACAAAGACAAGACAAAGACAAGACAAAGACAAGACAAAGACAAGACAAAGACAAGACAAAGACAAGACAAAGACAAGACAAAGACAAGACAAAGACAAGACAAAGACAAGACAAAGACAAGACAAAGACAAGACAAAGACAAGACAAAGACAAGACAAAGACAAGACAAAGACAAGACAAAGACAAGACAAAGACAAGACAAAGACAAGACAAAGACAAGACAAAGACAAGACAAAGACAAGACAAAGACAAGACAAAGACAAGACAAAGACAAGACAAAGACAAGACAAAGACAAGACAAAGACAAGACAAAGACAAGACAAAGACAAGACAAAGACAAGACAAAGACAAGACAAAGACAAGACAAAGACAAGACAAAGACAAGACAAAGACAAGACAAAGACAAGACAAAGACAAGACAAAGACAAGACAAAGACAAGACAAAGACAAGACAAAGACAAGACAAAGACAAGACAAAGACAAGACAAAGACAAGACAAAGACAAGACAAAGACAAGACAAAGACAAGACAAAGACAAGACAAAGACAAGACAAAGACAAGACAAAGACAAGACAAAGACAAGACAAAGACAAGACAAAGACAAGACAAAGACAAGACAAAGACAAGACAAAGACAAGACAAAGACAAGACAAAGACAAGACAAAGACAAGACAAAGACAAGACAAAGACAAGACAAAGACAAGACAAAGACAAGACAAAGACAAGACAAAGACAAGACAAAGACAAGACAAAGACAAGACAAAGACAAGACAAAGACAAGACAAAGACAAGACAAAGACAAGACAAAGACAAGACAAAGACAAGACAAAGACAAGACAAAGACAAGACAAAGACAAGACAAAGACAAGACAAAGACAAGACAAAGACAAGACAAAGACAAGACAAAGACAAGACAAAGACAAGACAAAGACAAGACAAAGACAAGACAAAGACAAGACAAAGACAAGACAAAGACAAGACAAAGACAAGACAAAGACAAGACAAAGACAAGACAAAGACAAGACAAAGACAAGACAAAGACAAGACAAAGACAAGACAAAGACAAGACAAAGACAAGACAAAGACAAGACAAAGACAAGACAAAGACAAGACAAAGACAAGACAAAGACAAGACAAAGACAAGACAAAGACAAGACAAAGACAAGACAAAGACAAGACAAAGACAAGACAAAGACAAGACAAAGACAAGACAAAGACAAGACAAAGACAAGACAAAGACAAGACAAAGACAAGACAAAGACAAGACAAAGACAAGACAAAGACAAGACAAAGACAAGACAAAGACAAGACAAAGACAAGACAAAGACAAGACAAAGACAAGACAAAGACAAGACAAAGACAAGACAAAGACAAGACAAAGACAAGACAAAGACAAGACAAAGACAAGACAAAGACAAGACAAAGACAAGACAAAGACAAGACAAAGACAAGACAAAGACAAGACAAAGACAAGACAAAGACAAGACAAAGACAAGACAAAGACAAGACAAAGACAAGACAAAGACAAGACAAAGACAAGACAAAGACAAGACAAAGACAAGACAAAGACAAGACAAAGACAAGACAAAGACAAGACAAAGACAAGACAAAGACAAGACAAAGACAAGACAAAGACAAGACAAAGACAAGACAAAGACAAGACAAAGACAAGACAAAGACAAGACAAAGACAAGACAAAGACAAGACAAAGACAAGACAAAGACAAGACAAAGACAAGACAAAGACAAGACAAAGACAAGACAAAGACAAGACAAAGACAAGACAAAGACAAGACAAAGACAAGACAAAGACAAGACAAAGACAAGACAAAGACAAGACAAAGACAAGACAAAGACAAGACAAAGACAAGACAAAGACAAGACAAAGACAAGACAAAGACAAGACAAAGACAAGACAAAGACAAGACAAAGACAAGACAAAGACAAGACAAAGACAAGACAAAGACAAGACAAAGACAAGACAAAGACAAGACAAAGACAAGACAAAGACAAGACAAAGACAAGACAAAGACAAGACAAAGACAAGACAAAGACAAGACAAAGACAAGACAAAGACAAGACAAAGACAAGACAAAGACAAGACAAAGACAAGACAAAGACAAGACAAAGACAAGACAAAGACAAGACAAAGACAAGACAAAGACAAGACATAGACAAGACAAAGACAAGACAAAGACAAGACAAAGACAAGACAAAGACAAGACAAAGACAAGACAAAGACAAGACAAAGACAAGACAAAGACAAGACAAAGACAAGACAAAGACAAGACAAAGACAAGACAAAGACAAGACAAAGACAAGACAAAGACAAGACAAAGACAAGACAAAGACAAGACAAAGACAAGACAAAGACAAGACAAAGACAAGACAAAGACAAGACAAAGACAAGACAAAGACAAGACAAAGACAAGACAAAGACAAGACAAAGACAAGACAAAGACAAGACAAAGACAAGACAAAGACAAGACAAAGACAAGACAAAGACAAGACAAAGACAAGACAAAGACAAGACAAAGACAAGACAAAGACAAGACAAAGACAAGACAAAGACAAGACAAAGACAAGACAAAGACAAGACAAAGACAAGACAAAGACAAGACAAAGACAAGACAAAGACAAGACAAAGACAAGACAAAGACAAGACAAAGACAAGACAAAGACAAGACAAAGACAAGACAAAGACAAGACAAAGACAAGACAAAGACAAGACAAAGACAAGACAAAGACAAGACAAAGACAAGACAAAGACAAGACAAAGACAAGACAAAGACAAGACAAAGACAAGACAAAGACAAGACAAAGACAAGACAAAGACAAGACAAAGACAAGACAAAGACAAGACAAAGACAAGACAAAGACAAGACAAAGACAAGACAAAGACAAGACAAAGACAAGACAAAGACAAGACAAAGACAAGACAAAGACAAGACAAAGACAAGACAAAGACAAGACAAAGACAAGACAAAGACAAGACAAAGACAAGACAAAGACAAGACAAAGACAAGACAAAGACAAGACAAAGACAAGACAAAGACAAGACAAAGACAAGACAAAGACAAGACAAAGACAAGACAAAGACAAGACAAAGACAAGACAAAGACAAGACAAAGACAAGACAAAGACAAGACAAAGACAAGACAAAGACAAGACAAAGACAAGACAAAGACAAGACAAAGACAAGACAAAGACAAGACAAAGACAAGACAAAGACAAGACAAAGACAAGACAAAGACAAGACAAAGACAAGACAAAGACAAGACAAAGACAAGACAAAGACAAGACAAAGACAAGACAAAGACAAGACAAAGACAAGACAAAGACAAGACAAAGACAAGACAAAGACAAGACAAAGACAAGACAAAGACAAGACAAAGACAAGACAAAGACAAGACAAAGACAAGACAAAGACAAGACAAAGACAAGACAAAGACAAGACAAAGACAAGACAAAGACAAGACAAAGACAAGACAAAGACAAGACAAAGACAAGACAAAGACAAGACAAAGACAAGACAAAGACAAGACAAAGACAAGACAAAGACAAGACAAAGACAAGACAAAGACAAGACAAAGACAAGACAAAGACAAGACAAAGACAAGACAAAGACAAGACAAAGACAAGACAAAGACAAGACAAAGACAAGACAAAGACAAGACAAAGACAAGACAAAGACAAGACAAAGACAAGACAAAGACAAGACAAAGACAAGACAAAGACAAGACAAAGACAAGACAAAGACAAGACAAAGACAAGACAAAGACAAGACAAAGACAAGACAAAGACAAGACAAAGACAAGACAAAGACAAGACAAAGACAAGACAAAGACAAGACAAAGACAAGACAAAGACAAGACAAAGACAAGACAAAGACAAGACAAAGACAAGACAAAGACAAGACAAAGACAAGACAAAGACAAGACAAAGACAAGACAAAGACAAGACAAAGACAAGACAAAGACAAGACAAAGACAAGACAAAGACAAGACAAAGACAAGACAAAGACAAGACAAAGACAAGACAAAGACAAGACAAAGACAAGACAAAGACAAGACAAAGACAAGACAAAGACAAGACAAAGACAAGACAAAGACAAGACAAAGACAAGACAAAGACAAGACAAAGACAAGACAAAGACAAGACAAAGACAAGACAAAGACAAGACAAAGACAAGACAAAGACAAGACAAAGACAAGACAAAGACAAGACAAAGACAAGACAAAGACAAGACAAAGACAAGACAAAGACAAGACAAAGACAAGACAAAGACAAGACAAAGACAAGACAAAGACAAGACAAAGACAAGACAAAGACAAGACAAAGACAAGACAAAGACAAGACAAAGACAAGACAAAGACAAGACAAAGACAAGACAAAGACAAGACAAAGACAAGACAAAGACAAGACAAAGACAAGACAAAGACAAGACAAAGACAAGACAAAGACAAGACAAAGACAAGACAAAGACAAGACAAAGACAAGACAAAGACAAGACAAAGACAAGACAAAGACAAGACAAAGACAAGACAAAGACAAGACAAAGACAAGACAAAGACAAGACAAAGACAAGACAAAGACAAGACAAAGACAAGACAAAGACAAGACAAAGACAAGACAAAGACAAGACAAAGACAAGACAAAGACAAGACAAAGACAAGACAAAGACAAGACAAAGACAAGACAAAGACAAGACAAAGACAAGACAAAGACAAGACAAAGACAAGACAAAGACAAGACAAAGACAAGACAAAGACAAGACAAAGACAAGACAAAGACAAGACAAAGACAAGACAAAGACAAGACAAAGACAAGACAAAGACAAGACAAAGACAAGACAAAGACAAGACAAAGACAAGACAAAGACAAGACAAAGACAAGACAAAGACAAGACAAAGACAAGACAAAGACAAGACAAAGACAAGACAAAGACAAGACAAAGACAAGACAAAGACAAGACAAAGACAAGACAAAGACAAGACAAAGACAAGACAAAGACAAGACAAAGACAAGACAAAGACAAGACAAAGACAAGACAAAGACAAGACAAAGACAAGACAAAGACAAGACAAAGACAAGACAAAGACAAGACAAAGACAAGACAAAGACAAGACAAAGACAAGACAAAGACAAGACAAAGACAAGACAAAGACAAGACAAAGACAAGACAAAGACAAGACAAAGACAAGACAAAGACAAGACAAAGACAAGACAAAGACAAGACAAAGACAAGACAAAGACAAGACAAAGACAAGACAAAGACAAGACAAAGACAAGACAAAGACAAGACAAAGACAAGACAAAGACAAGACAAAGACAAGACAAAGACAAGACAAAGACAAGACAAAGACAAGACAAAGACAAGACAAAGACAAGACAAAGACAAGACAAAGACAAGACAAAGACAAGACAAAGACAAGACAAAGACAAGACAAAGACAAGACAAAGACAAGACAAAGACAAGACAAAGACAAGACAAAGACAAGACAAAGACAAGACAAAGACAAGACAAAGACAAGACAAAGACAAGACAAAGACAAGACAAAGACAAGACAAAGACAAGACAAAGACAAGACAAAGACAAGACAAAGACAAGACAAAGACAAGACAAAGACAAGACAAAGACAAGACAAAGACAAGACAAAGACAAGACAAAGACAAGACAAAGACAAGACAAAGACAAGACAAAGACAAGACAAAGACAAGACAAAGACAAGACAAAGACAAGACAAAGACAAGACAAAGACAAGACAAAGACAAGACAAAGACAAGACAAAGACAAGACAAAGACAAGACAAAGACAAGACAAAGACAAGACAAAGACAAGACAAAGACAAGACAAAGACAAGACAAAGACAAGACAAAGACAAGACAAAGACAAGACAAAGACAAGACAAAGACAAGACAAAGACAAGACAAAGACAAGACAAAGACAAGACAAAGACAAGACAAAGACAAGACAAAGACAAGACAAAGACAAGACAAAGACAAGACAAAGACAAGACAAAGACAAGACAAAGACAAGACAAAGACAAGACAAAGACAAGACAAAGACAAGACAAAGACAAGACAAAGACAAGACAAAGACAAGACAAAGACAAGACAAAGACAAGACAAAGACAAGACAAAGACAAGACAAAGACAAGACAAAGACAAGACAAAGACAAGACAAAGACAAGACAAAGACAAGACAAAGACAAGACAAAGACAAGACAAAGACAAGACAAAGACAAGACAAAGACAAGACAAAGACAAGACAAAGACAAGACAAAGACAAGACAAAGACAAGACAAAGACAAGACAAAGACAAGACAAAGACAAGACAAAGACAAGACAAAGACAAGACAAAGACAAGACAAAGACAAGACAAAGACAAGACAAAGACAAGACAAAGACAAGACAAAGACAAGACAAAGACAAGACAAAGACAAGACAAAGACAAGACAAAGACAAGACAAAGACAAGACAAAGACAAGACAAAGACAAGACAAAGACAAGACAAAGACAAGACAAAGACAAGACAAAGACAAGACAAAGACAAGACAAAGACAAGACAAAGACAAGACAAAGACAAGACAAAGACAAGACAAAGACAAGACAAAGACAAGACAAAGACAAGACAAAGACAAGACAAAGACAAGACAAAGACAAGACAAAGACAAGACAAAGACAAGACAAAGACAAGACAAAGACAAGACAAAGACAAGACAAAGACAAGACAAAGACAAGACAAAGACAAGACAAAGACAAGACAAAGACAAGACAAAGACAAGACAAAGACAAGACAAAGACAAGACAAAGACAAGACAAAGACAAGACAAAGACAAGACAAAGACAAGACAAAGACAAGACAAAGACAAGACAAAGACAAGACAAAGACAAGACAAAGACAAGACAAAGACAAGACAAAGACAAGACAAAGACAAGACAAAGACAAGACAAAGACAAGACAAAGACAAGACAAAGACAAGACAAAGACAAGACAAAGACAAGACAAAGACAAGACAAAGACAAGACAAAGACAAGACAAAGACAAGACAAAGACAAGACAAAGACAAGACAAAGACAAGACAAAGACAAGACAAAGACAAGACAAAGACAAGACAAAGACAAGACAAAGACAAGACAAAGACAAGACAAAGACAAGACAAAGACAAGACAAAGACAAGACAAAGACAAGACAAAGACAAGACAAAGACAAGACAAAGACAAGACAAAGACAAGACAAAGACAAGACAAAGACAAGACAAAGACAAGACAAAGACAAGACAAAGACAAGACAAAGACAAGACAAAGACAAGACAAAGACAAGACAAAGACAAGACAAAGACAAGACAAAGACAAGACAAAGACAAGACAAAGACAAGACAAAGACAAGACAAAGACAAGACAAAGACAAGACAAAGACAAGACAAAGACAAGACAAAGACAAGACAAAGACAAGACAAAGACAAGACAAAGACAAGACAAAGACAAGACAAAGACAAGACAAAGACAAGACAAAGACAAGACAAAGACAAGACAAAGACAAGACAAAGACAAGACAAAGACAAGACAAAGACAAGACAAAGACAAGACAAAGACAAGACAAAGACAAGACAAAGACAAGACAAAGACAAGACAAAGACAAGACAAAGACAAGACAAAGACAAGACAAAGACAAGACAAAGACAAGACAAAGACAAGACAAAGACAAGACAAAGACAAGACAAAGACAAGACAAAGACAAGACAAAGACAAGACAAAGACAAGACAAAGACAAGACAAAGACAAGACAAAGACAAGACAAAGACAAGACAAAGACAAGACAAAGACAAGACAAAGACAAGACAAAGACAAGACAAAGACAAGACAAAGACAAGACAAAGACAAGACAAAGACAAGACAAAGACAAGACAAAGACAAGACAAAGACAAGACAAAGACAAGACAAAGACAAGACAAAGACAAGACAAAGACAAGACAAAGACAAGACAAAGACAAGACAAAGACAAGACAAAGACAAGACAAAGACAAGACAAAGACAAGACAAAGACAAGACAAAGACAAGACAAAGACAAGACAAAGACAAGACAAAGACAAGACAAAGACAAGACAAAGACAAGACAAAGACAAGACAAAGACAAGACAAAGACAAGACAAAGACAAGACAAAGACAAGACAAAGACAAGACAAAGACAAGACAAAGACAAGACAAAGACAAGACAAAGACAAGACAAAGACAAGACAAAGACAAGACAAAGACAAGACAAAGACAAGACAAAGACAAGACAAAGACAAGACAAAGACAAGACAAAGACAAGACAAAGACAAGACAAAGACAAGACAAAGACAAGACAAAGACAAGACAAAGACAAGACAAAGACAAGACAAAGACAAGACAAAGACAAGACAAAGACAAGACAAAGACAAGACAAAGACAAGACAAAGACAAGACAAAGACAAGACAAAGACAAGACAAAGACAAGACAAAGACAAGACAAAGACAAGACAAAGACAAGACAAAGACAAGACAAAGACAAGACAAAGACAAGACAAAGACAAGACAAAGACAAGACAAAGACAAGACAAAGACAAGACAAAGACAAGACAAAGACAAGACAAAGACAAGACAAAGACAAGACAAAGACAAGACAAAGACAAGACAAAGACAAGACAAAGACAAGACAAAGACAAGACAAAGACAAGACAAAGACAAGACAAAGACAAGACAAAGACAAGACAAAGACAAGACAAAGACAAGACAAAGACAAGACAAAGACAAGACAAAGACAAGACAAAGACAAGACAAAGACAAGACAAAGACAAGACAAAGACAAGACAAAGACAAGACAAAGACAAGACAAAGACAAGACAAAGACAAGACAAAGACAAGACAAAGACAAGACAAAGACAAGACAAAGACAAGACAAAGACAAGACAAAGACAAGACAAAGACAAGACAAAGACAAGACAAAGACAAGACAAAGACAAGACAAAGACAAGACAAAGACAAGACAAAGACAAGACAAAGACAAGACAAAGACAAGACAAAGACAAGACAAAGACAAGACAAAGACAAGACAAAGACAAGACAAAGACAAGACAAAGACAAGACAAAGACAAGACAAAGACAAGACAAAGACAAGACAAAGACAAGACAAAGACAAGACAAAGACAAGACAAAGACAAGACAAAGACAAGACAAAGACAAGACAAAGACAAGACAAAGACAAGACAAAGACAAGACAAAGACAAGACAAAGACAAGACAAAGACAAGACAAAGACAAGACAAAGACAAGACAAAGACAAGACAAAGACAAGACAAAGACAAGACAAAGACAAGACAAAGACAAGACAAAGACAAGACAAAGACAAGACAAAGACAAGACAAAGACAAGACAAAGACAAGACAAAGACAAGACAAAGACAAGACAAAGACAAGACAAAGACAAGACAAAGACAAGACAAAGACAAGACAAAGACAAGACAAAGACAAGACAAAGACAAGACAAAGACAAGACAAAGACAAGACAAAGACAAGACAAAGACAAGACAAAGACAAGACAAAGACAAGACAAAGACAAGACAACCCATCTTGTAGCGGTTTGAATTCAAACTTATTGAATTTTGTCGTATAGCTTGCTAACTCGCGTTTTAGCCGTAATGTTTTATTTTACAGTACAGTTGTAGCTTAGAAACCCAATTTTCGAAGAAATCTTCCGGCGTATATTTCGAACTATACTGCGACTAGCTTCGTTTGGTGGT
>NW_026683304.1:0-100000 GCF_030247195.1 Topomyia yanbarensis | reverse complement strand
TTTCCAGGTATTTCTTAAATACGCAAAAGCAGCCTCGCCTTCTTGATCCGTGCTGCTATGTCGATCTTGGTGCCGTCATTTGGCTACCAAGATATTGGAAGCTTTCGACATTCTTCACTGCTTGCCCAGCTACCGTAAAGCTGGAAGGGTTGACCGTGTTTATATCCAACGATTTGGTTTTGCTGACGTTGATTTTGAGATCTGCCGCTGAGGAGCGATCGGCAAGATCATCAAGTTTACTCTGCATGTCAGAGCGCCGTTGTGTTAGGAGAGCAACTTCATCAGCCAATTCGAAGTCATTCAGATGCTCCATGGTAATAGGTTGCCACAGAAATCCACGATTTGGTTCACGGTCAATCGCTCCTACCAGGATCTCGTCGATTACGATGCGGAACAAGAGCGGTGATAGAATACATCCTTGCCTAACTCCAGCCACGACCCGGATGGGGTCAGACAAGACACCATCGTGCAATATTCTGCACGAAAATGCCTCGTACTGTGCTTCAATTAGACCGATTATTTTTCCTCAGGGACTCCCTTGCGTCTCAGGGCTCCCCACATATTTTCGTGATTGAGACGGTCGAAAGCTTTTTCGTAGTCGATGAACACTAAGTAGAGAGACTCTTGGAATTCATTGACTTGCTCCAGGATGATACGGAGCGTGACAATATGGTCCGCACAGGAGCGTCCGACACGGAATCCTGCCTGCTGCCGTCGGAGAGTTGCGTTAATCTTCTCCTGTATCCGGTTCAGGATCACTTTGCAGAGAACTTTGAGAACGATACATAGTAACATTATGCCCCGCCAATTATCGCATACAGTCAGGTCACCCTTTTTGGGTACCTTCACTAAGACGCCTTGCATCCAGTCGGCCGGAAAGTCACGGTGTCCCAGATATTGTAGAATATTTGATGCAACAGTTGTGCAGATACTACGGCGTCAGCTTTGAGCATTTCTGCTGATATGCGATCGACCCCTGGGGCTCTGTTCGATTTCATGCTCCGGATGGCTGCTTCTATCTCTTGCAATGATGGAGCTTCGGTGTTGACGCGGGCAATACGTTGAACACTTGGTGGATCATGCTGAGTTCTTGGTGGCGTGGCCGACACTTGAAAAAGGTTTTTAAAATGTTCGAACTAGTGCTTCAGCTGGTCAGCGCGGTCGATAACAAATGTTCAGACGTGTCTTTCCCGGGCATCGTAGCATTAATCTTTGTCCCACTATGGCGGCGATATCTCGTAGAGGAGACGGGTGTCGCCAGTGTTTGCAGCTTTCTCACCTTCGTTGGCTAGGGATTCTGCCCACGCTCTTTTGTCCCGTCCACATGAGCGTTTCACTTTTCACGTTCGTCCCTTCGATCCTCTATCTTCTTCCAGGTGTCATCTGTGATCCACTGTTTTCTCTGGGTACGTAGCTAACCCAGATTTTTCCCGCCGGTGGCGATGAAGGCGTTCTTGATGGTGGTCCATTGATCTTCTACGGTGCCATCTTCCGGAATATCTGCAGCATAGTTCTCCAGCTCCTCGACGAAAGACCTTCTTACCGCAGTATCTTCCAGACGACGTGTGTTAAACCGACGCCCGATCTTTTCCTCCTGTCGATGAATCCTTGCAATACGCAGCCGGATCTCGCCGATTAGGAGATGGTGGTCGGACGCTATATCGGCGCTACGCTTGTTACGCACATCAAGGAGGCTAATTCTCCATTTTCGGTTGATGTAGTTGTGGTCGATTTGATTCTCCGTGAAGCCATCACGGGAAACCTATGTCACTTTGTATACTGGCCGATGGGAGAAGAGCGATCCCCCGATTACCATGTCGTTGTTGCCACAAAACTCTGCAAGCAGCTCTCCGTTTTCGCTCATTTCTCCGAGGCCATGATGTCCTATGACGTGCTCATGATCCGAGTCATCGGAGCCCACCTTCGCGTTGAAGTCGCCCATGTAGATCTTGATATCATCTTTCGGAATTTTATCCACGACAGCATTCAGTTAACTGTAAAAGTTCTCGTTTTCTTGCATTTCGGTAGCATCAGTTGGCGCGTAACATTGGATCATGGTAAGGTTTCGACCCCGTGTTCTGAATCTGGCAACGATTATTCTCTCATCAATAGGCTCCTACTTCATTAGCGCAGTGCAGGCGTGCGCGCTGAGCAGGAAGCCAACTCCACGGTGACGAGGAGCGTGTTTACCTCGTAGACCAGAGTATAGCAGAACTTGACCTGACGGCAATCTGTGTTCTCCAAAGTTCGGCCAACGGACTTCGCTCAGTCCTAGGATCTCAAGCTTCATGCGGCATGCCTCATTGGCAAGTAGTGCCAATTTACCCTGGGCTTGGGTTAATACATTCCAAGTTCCAATTCGTGTCCGTTGTTTCATGCTAAAAGTCGTTGCCGTTCAATTGGTTTGAAATCTTTCTTTTTCGGTTTCTATAACGGTTAATGAATTTTGGGAACAGTAGGTGGTTAGCCTAAGGTTCCCTATCACACCGTGATGGGGCTGCCATCTTGGATATAGCTCCGGGGAGAGCATTTCATGTTCAGCCGCTGGATACCAGAACAGACGCTGTTTGTGCACAGTTTTGCTCAGAGTCCCTCGCTGGCACTCGGATGATGATCAGCCGCCTCTAACACGAGGAACAGACGCTGCTGTGGGCCGCTCCTAGCCTGGAGAACAGACGCTCGTTCAGATTTGCAGACGCAAACCTCCCCCCCCTTCCCTGTCAGCGTATGACCAAAGTTCCCACCGGGGTTCGTTACCCGATCTTCCCTAAGGTTGCTCATACCTCTGCCGGCTTCGCGAGGAGGTAGGGATTGGAGTTGCAGGGCAGAGGCCAGTGGCGTAGTAGGGGGGGGGGGGGTTAGGGACGAAACCTCCCCCGAAATATTTTGGAGAATTTTGAAAAAAATTAATATGTTAAACAAAAATATGCCTAAAACTTTAAATAAAATTCTCAAAGTTTCATTTGCAAAAGTTATCTTGTGAAAATATTTCCTTGTAGTGAAAATTGGCTGCAGACTCGACACCTACCTGACGGTACATTGTGGAGGCTAGCTCAATCGTCGAGGACTATAACAAGTAGATCGCGGCGAAGTGAGCAGTTGGGAGCTTATTGGTTCACGAAACGGATATCGGTACCGAGAGAAATTTCGCCACATTCTGTAGTCCTTGACTGACGGAGAACATAGACTTGAGAGTGTGAGAGAAGTATCCCCATAGAGACCACCAGGCGATTCGCTACCGCATCGGTCAATGGAACCCTGCAGCAGCACGAAGAAGGACGGGCCACAAGCTAAAGTGGAAGACGAAAGCCTTTAACGAAAACCTCTTTGTTGAGTTACTTCGGCGAACAACGGAATCAAGTACATTGATGCGGCTGATCTAACAAGAAGGATTGTGTCGGCTTGTGACGTTACAATGTCACGAAAACTAGGGCCATGCAGTAGACGGCGTGTAGCTTACGGGTTAAATGAGTAGCTCAGTACGCTACACGCTGCTTGTCTTAGATCCAGAAGGCGGGCTCAGAGCGTAAGATCGGAGAGTGAGAGAGGAGCGCAAGCGACGTTTCGAGAAGGTAGGGACTCTTTAAAACGGGAGACCAAGCTTAGCAAGCCAATTGCCATAAGTAGCTGTGCTGAGAAATAAACGCCAATCCCTGGGGGACGCGTACTGAGTCGTCATGACGAAGACGAGGGTCCGTCAACACCAGCTGAAATATACCTGGGTAAGAAGAAGAAGAAGGAGGTAACACAGCCGAGTGGTAAGTGACTAACGACGAGCCCAAAGAAGCGTAGATGTGACTAAAATCAAACAAATCCCCGGTCCGGATGGAATACCAACCGTGGCGCTGAAAGCTGCGATCCTGGCAGATCCGGACATGTTCAGGATGCTACTGCTGAAGTCTTTAGAGGATGGTAATCCCCGAAATGAGGAATGTGCAGAAACTGATGTTGCTGCCAAAGTGTGGGAAGTCACCGAGCCATCCAGCCTCGAATAGACCAATGCCGCAGCGTGGCATAAAATAATGAGCCAGATCCTGAAGAGCTACTTCCAGAGTAGAGCACTGCTGTACCGGACGAACAAACGGGCAATAGGCAATGCGAGTCACAGCGGGCGTTCCTCAGGGCTCCATTCTCTGTCCAACACTTTGGAATGGGATGTAAGATGGGGTCTTAACGCTGCGGCTTCCCAGGAAAGTGAAAATCGTTGGTTTCGTGGACGATGTGGCACTAACGGTGAGACACTTGAAGAAATGGAGGTGTCGGTGACGAAGACAATGAAATCGCGAAAAGCTGAACAGGACGCTTCGACTGCTGGTCGTACGAGTTGCGATTTCGTACCGGAGACAGCATGTCTTGTCGCCGAGATGATCCCCATCTGCATTACCCTGACGGAGGATATCAAGTGCTACAAACAATGAAGCGCCAGAAACGTGAGGAAGATGATGAGAATCTATTCGATGGCGACGTGGCAGCAGGAATGGGACAATACGGAGAAAGGAAAGTGGACCTACCGGCTCATCCAAACCTGTCGGCGTGGGTCAATAGAAAGCACGGAGAGATGACCTTCCACCTGAAACAGCTCCTACCCAGCCACAGCTGCTTAAGGAGTATCTTCATCGGTGTGGGTACGCAACGTCAACACTGTGCTTGGAGTGTGAGATCGTCGAGGAGACACCGGAGCGTCTTTGAATGTCCGAGGTTTGAAGTCTTTGAATGTCCAAGGAGAGTCTTTGAATGTCCGAGGTTTGAAGTGACGTGCAGGGAGCTACTTAAAACGGGAGGACCGGACATCAACCCGGATAATGTAGCCTACAGAATGACAAGCGACGTAAAGACGTGGAACACAGTAAACAGAGATATGATGTAGATCCGTAATTCTCAACCTGGGGTCCGCGGACCTCTAGGGGGCCGCGGAGTCATTGCTGGGAGTCCGCGAAGAAAACTATATTTTCCGAGTGCATATTGAAATTTCAAGTCATGTTTTCTAACAAATTGAAAATAGCTTTTTTAAATGACCCCCTAATCTTACGAAAATTATATTACCCCCTTGTGTATATGTATAGCTATAAATGCGCCCTAGTTTAATTTCAAAAATCAATATGTAATCCCCTAGTTTTAAGTAATTTAAAATGTAAAACAAAGCAAAATTGGCACCTTTAAGCTAACGCAAACCTGCCTTATCAAATAAACGAATTGAAAAAAAAATCGAAAATAACATATTGATAGCATACAAAATTGATGTTTATCTATGGGGGTCCGCAGCAACCCAGTGTGATATCTAAGGAGTCCGTGGTACGAAAAAGGTTGAGAACCGCTGATGTAGATCATGACCGTCTTACAACGGAATGGACATCGAACAACGGTTTCGGGAGAGCAATCACCGCCAGGGAACTCTTCGCAGGTATAAGCTAGATTCACCGCCGAGGACTAGTCGAGTAGATTGCCTCAGTGCAGCGAGTATGAGTCGTCGAAACGCCAGCAAACCGGACGTCACGCTCCATGCGGATTCGTCAGACCGACCACGGCACCCCACCGGTTGTTCCGATAGAAAAATAGCGAAAACCAAAGAAGAATCAATATTAGGAGAACTTATTTCGCCAGGGAACTCTCCGTTAGTGAAAGCTAGATTCACCGCTGGGGACTAGACTGAGTAGACAGCGACGAGACACCACTAGTCGCGGGTCATCGGCGCACTAGTGCACTGGACACTAGAGTGGGACATGGTTATATGAAAAAAATAAAATTTGGCTCCGAGTAACTTTTTGGGTCCCATTTAGCTTCCAGAACAACTCTGGAAGTTTTTAGCTCGATCGGTGAAACTATATTTTTGCGCCCACGGTTTAAAGTTTACATGGGATTTCGTATGGGAAAATTGTCTTTTGCAAATTAATTCTTCCAAGAGTCGCCCGTTATCTCCTAAAAATTAACAGAAGTCTGATTTTTATAGGAAATTTGTCAAGGAAACAAAATCTAGAAGACTGCAAAACGATCTGATGCTTGTGGAAAATGTTATTAAGCAAAAACCGATTGATGCCCTGAAGATTGATGAAAATATTACTTTTCATAGCATCACTGCTTCTGACGGTTTTATTATATACAACATTTTTAACCTTCTTTTATTATGTACAAAAGAAGCCTCAATTTATCCCTCAAAACCTTGCGAAGTGGTCAAATAGTATAGATAAACGATTTAGATACATTAAGAAAGGATTAAAACGAAATTGCGTATAATTGGACAACCAAGAGCAATGGTGCTAGAAAAAATGAATATTTTATCAATCGTCAGAGCATCAATCGGTTTCTGCTAAATAACTTTTTTCTCAAGCATCAGATCGTTTCGTGGTTTTCGAGACTTTTTTTCTTTGTTAAATTTCCTATACAAGCCACATAACGATTTATTTTTAGGAAGTAATGGGCGACTCCTGGAGGAATTATTTTGTAAAAGTTAACTTTCCCATACAAAATCCCATGTAAACTTTAAACAGTGGGCGCGAAAATATAGTTTCACCGATCGAGCTAAGAATTTGCACAGTTGTTCTAGGACCCAAATGGTACCCAAAAAGTTGCTCGGAGCTGGAATCTATTTTTTGTCCCACCCTACTGGACACCCTGCTTCACCAGAATCGCCGAATTGACCTCGGCGCCTAGCTGATTAGCTCGATCTCGGGAGAACTTCTCTCGCCGGGGAATTCTCTGTCGGATAAGGTCAGGTCCATCGTCGGGGACTAGACCGAGTTGTTCGCGAACAAGTTGAGGAGCTGAATGGATCATCAAGGAAGTAGTGCTAAATGGCCCAAGAAGTGAACTAAAGGGCTTAAAGGAGTTGCGGTGCTAAATGACACCGGTCACGGAGCCAAAGGGCTCTAGAAGTTGTAGTACTGAAACCAAATAAGAATTGGTATCGGGAGAACTTCTTTCGTCTGGGACCTCTCCGTCAGCGTACAGTCAGATTCACCGCCGGGAACGAGACCGCGTAGATCGCGACGATACACCACCAGCCGCGATGGGGCTCCAGCAAACCGGATGCCCTACTCTACCGGAATCGCCGAACTGACCGCAGCACCTGGCTGGTTGGCCAGCTTTCGAACTTCTCTCGCCGGGGAACTTTTCGTCGGAGTAGGCTATATCTATCGTCGGGGACTAGACCGAGTAGTTCGCGAACCAGTCGGAAGCTCAACGAAGAAGTGGTACTGAATTGCACAAGGGAACTGAAGGGCTCAGTAAATTAGACAGTCTGAAGTTTGCCGCTTAGATTGTCCTCGTAGGGGATGAGCATTAATTCTATGCCAACAGCTAGCTCTCCTCCCTTGACTACCCAAACCCGTTCCCTGAGTTGTTGGTTTTGAACATTTTTTTCCTGCTCAGAATGTCTTTGAGCATTTTTTCATATATATACAAAAAATTTCATATCCCCCCCCCCCCCGAAAAATTTTCTTACTATGCCACTGGCAGAGGCTAAAGAGCATTAGAGAGATCTGTAATCGCGTTACCCGCCATTTACAAGAAGGGAAAGAATATTGAAACACGGACTGGATAGATAGACCGATCAGTCCGAGAGTCACACAACGAATGAGTGTATGAGATGATTGCTGCTCATTCTAATTTGATGTCCCCTGTACTTTTTTAACACTTAGTTCAGAACACCATTCAGTTTCTAGAGCAGTGGCTTTCAACCGGGTGTGCTGGATGAGAGTGTTCAGTAAAAAACAGGTTTCTCATTGGTTTGATGTTCTTCCATTTTTTTTTTGCTCAAATCACATTGAGAATCGTTTTGATTTGTCAAGCGAATGGTGGTAAACAATTTTCAGAAAGATAAATAAGAAAGATAAAAATCAGTATTCGGCAAGGCGTGAATGGAATGAAAAAGGTTTCAGAGGATTATTATGTTTGGTTGATACTGGAATTCCTTGAATAGCAATAGTTGTGACTTGCTGCAAATGAATTAAAAAAATCATATTCGAAATAATAGGTTAAACGGAATAATTTAACCGTTATTTTTGAATTTTTTCTTCTAAAAACCTTTTAAAATTTCATTATGTTAACAGTAACTATTTCATGCCATCAGAATCAATAAATTTATTTATGCATTTTATTTTCTCAGCCCCACCCGAAGGGAAGTCCTGGCTACGGGCTTGAGAACATTATAGTTTTCATTGAGTATTGTTTAATTGATATTGTAAACGAGTATTTTCACATGAACAAACATTATGAAAATCGTATATTCTTTATCTTGAAAACCAAACTTTATTCTAGCGCAGTGTTATTAACAAAAAAAACTCCTCCTGCTGGTGCAAAACTGCAAAAGGGAGACGAAATGTGCACAGGGTCACTATAAATTAAGTGGCAACAACGCCGGCTTGCAATTTAGTCATTTATGCCTGTGGTCTAGATTTCTGCACAGAGTTCGCAGATGTCGAACAGCAGTGGCGTTGAAGCAATTTAATTGCGGTACCGACATGTTCCTCACTGTGTTGCCCGACGAACATTTAGCTGAGAATTAATTCAAATTCTCACCTCCTGCACCCACTCGACCGCTTAGTTAGATACTCGGTTCACGGCGGCTGGCAACGGCTGAGGCTGCCTAATCATTGTGATGAGGCAGTTTATTAAATGCTTCCACGTTGTTAGTTTACGAGACTTTGATTAGCATAGTTAGATTTACGGCGTCGGACCGGGTCGGGATGCCGAAACACGAGTGCCGCTTGAGTTGGCCAACTGTTCAGAATAGAACACGCGGTGAGGCGTTTAAACATCCAGTGCTGAGTTATGCTTTGGATTAATAGGCGAATTAAAACCCACGAATTCATTATTTCATTTACGCCAACCAGAGGCGCTACAGTAATTAAGTTCAAAATTGAACAGATTTTAAATGACTTACAAATTTACAGTTAAGTGTGAACATTTATCACATTTATACAACTAATCACTCGCTAATGACGCGTGGATGGAAATGATTGTTTGCATGAGACATGTGCTAACTATCTAGCTGTATATTGAAGCTCGTAACTTTGACACGATCCCACCCAACATCTGGTCGTAACCTTGAACGAATGTCTAACCTTTTACCGAGACTCATCACAAAACCGTGTTTGTTCAGTAATTTTTCAATCCATTGGCTTTGTTGTTTCATGGCTTTTCGGCTGTTTGCATCCGTCGTTGGCATCGATTTCCGTGAAAACGAATTTCGGTACGGTTCACCATCGCACGTTATGCTTCCGTCATCACTGACTGTCAAAAAGTAACGAATGACATTTTCGAATGAGCGAACTTTCCATCTAATTGATTTTAAATATCCATTCGCCTGCGCTGGCCATCGTCATCTTTTCATCTAAATTTGGAAACGGAAATGTTCCGGTATGGTGCGCTCTCTTTGTGACGGTGGTTCCATTCCGTTAATTCGATGACTTGGAATGCTACTGTCAATTACTCGTATTTCGCAACGGAATTTGCTGCTGCCGACGATTATGTACTAACAGAGAGCAAAGTGCGAACAGGAGTCGCTAATGGTCAGTGGAGCTGCCACTGTTTTAATTGTAAAGTGTTGTTTAATTTTAATTTATCGTGCGCTTATTCCTTTTCACTGAAGTGTGTGTACTTGCTCTATCCAATTTCAGATTTATTTGCTGTTGCATGATTGTCGGAATAGTTTCCACCGTCGGTTCGACGGCGGCAGATCAATCGACCAAGGAACGGATCAGGGTGAGTAACAATCGATTATTATCGTTTACTTGACTAAATTTGGCATTGTATTCGTTTGGATCGCTTTATGAATCATATCGATGCATTTGTAGCGTGTAGTCAATTAACTAAAGGAGATTTTTTGTATAATACCGATGATCTGGATTTTCCTACCGTAAGCGTAATTAGATTTTGCTCTACATGAAAACGAAGTGTTTGGCATGAAATTCTGTCTATTTGGTACGCCATGATTTTGAAACCAGGATAAAAAAATGCATTAATAAATCTATCAATAATCAACAGAACCAATGCCATGAAACAAGATTTTGTGATGCTCGAATTCGTTTGATTTTTTTATGCATCATGGGGTACATTATTTATCGTCACTTTTTGCTATTGGTTGTTCAATATTTTCGCTATATAGGGTATTTTGGTGATAGACGATCATATTTGGGAAACAATCGTTCTACATATGCCATCAAACTTCGGGTGTTGGTAAACAATTTGAAGCATGCAAACGATATGCTAGCTACGGGACGAAGGAGTATAGAGTATATGTACCAGCTAACCAGGTTGAATATGACTGGGTCGTCTCCTATTCGAGTTAAAATTGCGTGAATCTGCTGACTCACGAGGTTGGCTGTTTGAAAGACCCCATGCTTCAGCCAGTGAAGATATTTGACTGCAAACGATTGCATTCGGCGTCAGTCGCAGATGACGGGAAGAGAACATATGTCAACTCAGTCTCTTATCGGGTGATTTTCGCCGGGTCTGCTCTACCTAACTCTCTCCTTTTTAGAAAGGTTCGTCTACCTGTTCGCGGGTCATGAACTGCACTATTTGAAATCAATTGGGATGCACAGCCTCGCATTGTAGCAATAAAGTTCGTAGTGGGAAATGCGATGGGAATCATGTGGATGATTCCTGTGAAAGGGATATCGAATAGTGTCTCATTGTGAGGCAAATCCACATGATCTCACGATATGTCCCGCACAGTGGGGCCGCATTGCAACGAACCGTTCGGGCGCGAGAGCGGTTGTGCGTGCATAAAAATAAATCAATTTTTCATAATGCAAACACACGTCGTACCCTACAGTGTGTAGAACTCAATATCCAATCCAAACCCACCCTACCTGCTCACATTGCGAATCGAACTTCGCACACAGAAAAGTTACGGGTGCAAATTTGTTGACGGTTAACGGTGTTTAACCGCTTACTGTACCATGCGAACGTTATAGTCATGCTGTTGCTCGTTTGGTATGCGAGCGATGAATGATTCAAACGAATACGCGGAACCTCTATTTAAAACTTCACGTGTTTGATTGAGTCTCTTTAGTGTCCCTCATTGATGGCTCTGGCTGTCCAACTTGCGATATTCGTTAGGCGAAACCTCAAATAAATTTCAAAACCGCACCGCATACCGCAACCGTGTACAATGTACATGGTTAAACATATCAAAACAAATAACTTCGCCGAAAAAACTTGTTGATAGGACGCCCCTGTCGAAACATAGACCTGATCAAGATCAGTTTCTACTTATCTAAATCAACCCCAAAGTTGTCAAAATAATGCTCATTTCCATCCAAGATACTTTGCTGAAGCCTCTAATCCTCCATGATATATACTCAGGGCGCTAGATGTTTTGAGCGACGAAAGTAGCATTTTGCCCCACTGTGTCCTGCATACAAAGAGTGCGAGAAGAAATCAAAGCGTTCCCTTTTGGGACGATCTAAGTGATCCCATAAAGATAAGAAATCCTGAGCAGTAGAAGCAATAGAAAAAGGAGGAGCATTTCCTCTTCTAAGCTTTTTTCAAAGTCCTCCAAAAATAACAACTCGAGGAAGTACTGGTGCAAAGCCGCAGCAAGTAGCCCCTGATCTAAGAAAAGGAGTTCCCAGCATATCCTGGGACATTAAAAACCTCAAATGTTCCCATATATCAGCCACACGGAAAAAAAATGTTCACAAAATCGTAAATAAAGTGCCTTGAATTCTGGGACAATCACGTTTTTACGTTATGAAAACAGGACCATGAACAAAAATCATGCGTTTTATAATTATGTTCAATTTCCTTTCAATAACGCCCGCATGACGCTTTTATTAGTGGAAATATTTTTTTTTTGCTTTGTGAACTTCAGCCACGGTTTCCGCCAAGTTATTTTTAATTCGATTTTCAGTACGCGAACTAGTTCATCATACTTTCCTAAAACCAAAGGTTGACTCCTGCTGTTTTCCGTAAATATAGGAACATTAGTACATAAAATCAAAAAATCTGGTTTTTTCTAGTGAACAATTTCATGAAATTCGGAATTTTATTCATGAATGCATTCAATCCCCGTGAACTAATCTAACTAATATATTAGCCACGATCCAATAAACGGGCTCGTGAAAAAGTGCACAAAATCATCAAATATTATTCATGTATTCGTGAACTGGTTCATGATTCGTAATGTATTACTTACGGTTCAATATCCGTGCTCGTGAAGTAGTTCACGAAATCATGAAATATTATTCATGTATTTGTGAACTGGTTCATGATACCTAGTATAATAGTCACAACTTACCATTCATTTTCGTGAAACAGTTCACGAAATCACAAAATATTATTCATGTATTCGTGAACCTATTCATGATTCCTAATATATTAGTTACGATCTAATATCCGTGTTCGTGAAATAGTTCACGAAATCATAAAATATTATTCATGTATTCGTGAACTGGTTCATGAGATCTAGTATATTATTCACAACTTACCATTCGTTTTCGTTAAACAGTTCACGAAATCATAAAATATGATTTATGTTTTCGTAAACTGGTTCATGACTCCTAGTACATGATTTAAAATCAATTTTGCGTACTGGTGACATTTTGAAGATATCCCTAATCATTTAGAATTTCATGCAACATGGTAATGAAATTTTTACGTGAACTCTTTCACAAAATTTGGAGTATTGTTCGTGAAATCATTTTTGTTCTTAAAATGCTCAGCTGCTAGCGAGCAGTAATAGGTACAAGCAGTAGATATAAATAAACTATTAATGCCTCGAATATCGTTATTCATTTAATAAGGTTCATTGTGATCTCCGGACAGACAATGAAAAGTGCGTTGATAACCCCAAATAGTGTGCGTGATATAGTTCACAGAACAAGATAACGCGAATCAGTCACATTTTTATGATTCCGAGTAATAAATCGATTGTAACCAAAAAAATGGATGACGATAAGGCGAAGAGAATTTACGAATACCATGATAAAACTGCTGATACATTAGTTACATTGCCTTTGAAAGTAAGCTCTAAAATAAAATATCACGATGACATGAACAGAAATTACGAAAATCGTGAACATGATTCTGTAATTATGAACACAAATCATACAACTAGTGACAAAAATATTTTCGAATTCGTGACTAAGATCCTTAATTCATGAACATGGCGTGAATAGAAATTACGAAAATTGAGACTAAGATCTTGAAATCATGTACTTTAATCCAGCTAGTCTGACAGAAAAATCTGATAGAAAACTCATGATTAAAATAGCATAGTAACGTGATGAGAAATCGCGAATAAGATCTTGAAATCACGAACAACGTTGGACGTTCGGCTGTGTATTCCCAAACCATGAACAAGAATCACAACAAAAACTAAACATGTCCAAGGAACAACAACAGTAACCCTACCAAACACTCTAATGTAACCCCATGTATATAGTCGGGGCGAACTAGTTTTTTGAAAACACAAATGGTTTCTTGAATACGAGGAAGATTCATAATTTCAGGAACTTGGTCACGGTTTTCGTAAATCGTTCAGTTCATGAAATCGTGACCTTTTGTTCATGAATGGATGCAATTGACTGCAAAAGGGCCCCTCCTTTCAGCAATTGTATCCTTCCATAGATAATATATCGAACGAGGCAATAGAATTTGATCACTGTTTTACAGTGGAATTGCAGAAGCATTATCCCGAAAATCGATTATTTTAAAATTTTAATAAATAATTTGAAATGCAATGCATTTACGTTATGCGAAACATGGCTTACTTCAGAAATATACCTCAACTTTCACGATTTTAGTATTATTCGCCTCGATCGAGGAGACACTTTTGGGTATCAAAAAGTGCTATTCTTTCAATCTCATCGACCTCCCATCGACCTCAGGCGTTGAAGTTGTCGCTTGTCAAACTACAATTAAAGGCAAAGACCCTTGCATTGTTTCCATCTACACCACCTCAGTTGGCCACAGAAGGCTTTGCGATATTGCGGAATTTCTCCCCGCACTGAAAAAATAACTCAAAGCAATAAATAATATCTAAATCACCTGCAGTAACAACAGCATGGACGAAAGCAATACCCGAGAAAGCGGACCGAATTACTCTCAGGCGTTATCAGCTGATGCAGATCATGCTCCACCACCACGGAAAGGAGTGTCCGCACGCAATGGTTGATTGCGTGAGAGGAATACAGTTATGATTTGTAATGATTTGTTTGTTGTAAATAAATAAAAGCCACTGGGTTCTGTTAAGCTCTTGTGTCGAGCCGTGTGAAAAACCCGCCAACACATCTAGCGAAGATGACGGCAAAAAGACGATTCTATAAGTGCAAAACGTAAACAGGAGCTTCCGAACAGAAGCTTGGTCAGAGCAGCGAAGACGATATGGGCGGAAATGCGATTAAGATAGAGAGAACGAGCTAAATAATCCCACATAATTCCAGATCATCAGGATAAATGAAAAACTTACCGCACTTGATCCAACGAACACGTTTTAGTTTTTATTTCTTTTACCTATATAATCTAGTGTCAAATGATGCTTTTACTATATAAAAAATCCACGGCTCAGTTTTGTTAACGCAGAGAGTCCTATCAACTATTCCAAATTAAACGTATAAAGGGCCGAACTTTTGCACTTAGGACCTTTTGACATGTGTGGGCAAATGCATTTCCCTCCCTCCCTGATACATTTACACAAAAATGAAGGAGTGTAAACTTGTCTTTTTATAACATATTAGGCGATGAAAAGTGATGAAATAATTCCAAAATATTGAAGAGAATTCGCATTGATTCAAATTTCTGGTTTCAGTGCATACACGGAGAACTTTGGAATTTTGCTAACTGCCTTTTTTATTCTGTGATAAATTTTACGTTTAAATACATCCATCCACTCATTGAATGCATTACAGCAGAATAAAAGAAACAGAAATAGAAAATGTTCAAATTTTGCTTCAAGTCTACTCCCAGGTCAGTACTAATCTCCGCATCAAAGTCTCGCCAGAGGTGGCAACCCTATGTGAGAATCAATAGTAGTCCACTTTCCCGGCTCATCATTTTCCCCCATGGTGATAGTGCCAAACAGCCCATGTACGTAGAATTGAGTAAACATTCCCCAGCAGTCGCAAAATATGTACAATCGAATCTTTCGTATTAACATTCAATTGTTGAATTTTGACCTTTTGTTTTTCCAATAATTCTCTGCGATCAGTCCATGCACCTGTACATACTATTAAGAAATCCGTATGCCATGGATACGGTCCGAAACAATTTGAAGCATCTGTCCTAGCACCTAGCAAACACCTCGCAGCACGATTTTTTCGAAAAACATTCAATTTCCTCCCTAACACCAAACTCACAAATATACCTGCCGGCCTGTGCCGTGCCATTGCATGATGCAGGACGAACGTTGTGAGTGAGTCGTCCAACTCGTTGAAGGTATGCAGCCTAAATTGCACACTGCACAAACAAAACGGGGAAGTATTCTGTGGAACAGATTCGAGCTACACGCTATTTCAGAGGTATCCTGGAGCGGCATAACTTCGGAAGGAAAGATCTCACGTCCGGAAACGGAATGCGAACATTCTGATGCTGAAAACAATTTTGCACAAAAGCAATTAAAAACTTTCACGCAAACACGGGGAGTCGAACGATTGGATTTCGCCTTGCCCTTTTTTTCCTGGTTGGATGCTGCACGACCTGAACGGAACGGAACGGAACCACCCAGTGCCAGTGAACGTGCATTTGAAGGTTCGTTTATGCATAGTGAAATGTGTTTTCCATGGGAATAAGTGCTGTTCTACCTTGCTCTTTGGGAAAAGTTGCTCTTCTGATTTGGGTTGAATTCAATGAGCATCAGTTTGAAGGCTTGATTTTCGTTGTGTTGAAACTAGCTTTGCGTTGCCTTGTAATCTCTTCCATGTTGATGATAATCAATGAGTTTGTAATGAGTTATTTACCCAACAAAAAGTTCTTCTACTCAAACAAACAGTTTTGAATAAATTATTTGACTGAATTTGATTCGGGAGAAAAATCAACATTGGAGAGGCAAACTAGATTTGAATACCCTGTATTCTTAACGCATGAGATAATGATTTGCGATGCCTAGAAATATCCCCTTTTCCGACTCTAGCCTGACTTTCTCCACTTACGTTTTCTACCATCTGCAGGGCCCCTGGGCACTATTGAACTAAGGGGCCCCTATGATAATTGTGTAAACAGATATGAGATTCTAAAGCATTATACAATGGAGAATCTCAAAGGGAAGTTTCAAACCTCAAATTATGCCACAAAATATATTACTATAATACATAAAATTGGGGTAAAGGATATCCACATCAAATTGCATCACGGAAAAAATGCTGTAGAAAATAATCCATTGGATATTTTCACTTCAAAATTTGGTTAGAAGTAATTTGGAGTGTATTGTTTACACTGATGAGACTTACGTCAAGCCAGATTTCCGGCAGCTTCCAGGGTTACTGTTCTTCACCGCACAGCACAAGTTTGGCATTCCGGAGGAAGTAAGGAAGCAGAAAATTTCAAAATTTTGCTAATAGGTACATGATTTGGCAAGCGATTTACTCATGTTACAAACGGAGTGCGCCGCTCGTGACTACCGGGATTGAAAACGGGGAGATCTACCTCAGGAAATGTTACAGAAGCGTCTGCTTCCTCTGTTGCAGCAAGACGAGGGCCCTACGATCTTTTGGCCGAATCTAGTTTCGTGCTCCTATTCAAATGTTGTCCTGAAGTGGTACGAAGCCAACAGGGTCACTTTCTTATTCAAGGACATGAACCTTTCCAACGCACCGGAACTTAGGTCCATCGAAAAATACTGGGCAATCTCTGGAAGATATGAAGAAAAAGTGGGTTTCCGTACAGAAGAAGCTACAGCCAGATATTCAACAGAACCTAATGAGCGGTGTTCAGTATAAACTGCGAGCGTACGGTTATGGTATTGAAGTTCTATGCAATAAATATGCCAAAAGTTTACTTTTGATTTATATTTTATTGTCGGAAAGTTTGAAAAGGATCGGTCAACAGCGTTTTCTCCATGGTAGAATTTGATCCCGATCAGAATGAAATAACAAGATTATAACAGAACACAATTTTTGTAACCTATTGTGTTATAAATTAGGTCTCGTTCAAGGAGCTTTTATTCTCAGGTGATACGATCCTCAAAAACATCGATCAGCCATGTTGGTTTTCGAAACGGCAGCTAACAACATTGTTTACTAGTTATTTCTATTTATGTTTGCTTGGATTTCAGTATGTAAACAAAGTTGTTCACTGTCAATTTTTCGCGGCAGCCTGCTGCACGGTTCCTCACTCTTCACCTAGTTACTGCCAAAGACGAATCACCTTAGAACTCTAAGCACCTTGGTCTCGTTAGTAGTTAAAATAACAGAAATTTATAACAAGTAGCAATGCGTGATATAGTTTTGAAATTTTTCTGTTATGAATTTGAAAATGATAGAATTTTATATAAAAATTGTGTTGGAAAGGAATAGAATAAAAAAATATTTTAAAGTACCATCATCGGGGGTTACTTTACGCTTAAAATAGAACGTATATTACACTCAAGAACTACGATCACGCAGCTTCAAATTTGAAACTGTTTGATGTTTTACATATGGAAGAAGTGTCTCCAAAGTCAGTGAAAAGAACTTTTGGAAAATTAAGATTGAACATGAGATATAAACAACTAAAAATTGGCGTAAAGTAGCCCCTCTGTTTATTTTTTTTCAAAATCATGTTAACTTCTTGATTTATTGTTATGGATTATTCTCGTTATTCATGTGTGCAATCCAACAACCTTGTTTTGGAGAGTGAATGAGCCCCACAATGAAAAACAACAAGCCGAGAAAAAACGCTCTTCATGATATACTTTCTCATAGAGCCATATGAATTAGACAATCTTGTTTTAGTATTTTTATAAAAGTAGTTTTAATTGTGTTCCGGAGTGCAAAGGCTTGTCGAACAGAAACGCGAATGGTACTATTATATTAAATGGTCAGGTCAGTTCATCTATCTTTAATGTGATATCCATTTCCAATATACTGAGGATCTTTTTGTTTAGTAAAGTTTAAACCATACGATCATTCGCCTACACTGCAGAACCGTCCCCGCTGCTTTTTTGTCATTCCACAACAAATTGCTTCAATACACATAGTTTAAATACTTTTAGAAACGTGAATCAGTCAATCCCGTACTTCAATGGATGCACGCGTTACAAATTCGAAACGGAGACTGCACTGTCGATCTCCATTGTGTTAGCGGGCATGTAGACGTAGTAGTCTTTAAAAAAAGCCGTGTGGTATCAGACGGGCTGAAATCTCTCAAAGTATTCCCGCCAATAATTGACCCACTGGTTTCTGTTCCCATGTCGTAAGAGGCGACTAACAACAAATGTGGCTGTGGTCCAATAGGAGGTTGATAACAGTATATGGGTCATTCCATGCGAAGTGATCAAGGCACGTGTAATCGACCTTCACGAACCACCCCTCGGGTCATGGGAGCACACCCCGTTTTGGCAAATTGCTAAAACCTTTGATTTTCTTTTGATCATATCTTCAGTTCTATTTGTTCTAAAATCAAACCACAAGATGGCTTTCGAAGAAAATTGTTCAAGGAAAAAATATTATTTTTTGCCGGCAGTGCTGCCAACTATGCGATTTTTTCAGTTAAATATTAAAAGTTAATTTTTCTCTCAATACATATATTTTAATTTTGAAAATTACAATTCCATCGCGTTCCTCAGACATTTTTACATAAAAAACACTTATCATTTCAATATAATATGAGCGCATCCTGAGGTACATCGAAGATAAAAAACCGCAATTTTCCATATTTCCCATCCCATTTCGAACAATTCCTCCAAATTTGGTACAAATCCGTAATGGTCGATTTCAAGTTTGCATCTTTTTTTATAACTTCGCGTGGAATGACCCATATTATCTTTCTGCGGGCAAAACCATCCTAGAGGCCGCGTGGCATCTAGCGGGTTGAAGTATCTCAACCAAGAATTGATCCACTGTGTTCCTGTTCCCATGTCGTAAGAGGCGACTGAAAACAGGAGTGCGCAAGTCAAGGTATTTCTCCGTGCCGATGACTGAAGGGCAGGCAGGACTCTTACCCTTGCTGTGTTACGCGAATCTCTGACACAGTGAACGACTTCGCAAATCGTGGGATTCAAATGATGGTCATGTCCCTAATGTCCATTTCGGGGTTCGCTATAGGCGATTATAAGCCAACGTGTTTGGTATCTTCTAGTTGCTGTACAACAAATGCTGATGATGAAATGTGTAGTGCTGTAATCGAGTATGGTTATAGCACAGGTTAATCTTCAGCATAAACGTACAGCAACTATGAATCTATCCCGCCTTGTGCAGGAAGGAAAAGCTTTCATAGCTTCGGTTCAAGAACCGTATTTCCATAAAGGAAGCTTCTATGTTGGAAAGCTACTTAACCCCGTCTTCGTAGCTTTCAACAAAAAAGGCATGACAAATCCACGTGAAATGCCTCGTGCATGTATACAACATTGACAACATAAATAAGAAATACGTCTATTGTTCGGCATATTTGCTGCATAAAGAACCATACCCTTCTGATGATTTCAAAAGGGTCGTATCATACGTGTTTGATCATTTAAACGTCTCGCTCGATATCGTCGCATATCGTAATCCCAAATCTACGAACCGTACGGAGCCATCACTAACGGCTGCCCCTGAATTCTTTTCAGGTAGTTCTGATTCTTGGGCATTTGCTCGTAGAATTGTGACAACCGAATCGATCAAATGAGCGATTGAAAGTTTTGCTCCGTATAAGTCTCCGAGAAAGGATGGAATCATTTCAGTTGTACTATAAAAAGAATATGAATACTTCAAGCATATTTTGAAAAAGGTAGCCTTGCAACAGATACATTCCATTAGCGTGGCGGAAAATAATTATAAAATTCATTGCCAAAGGTAACCGCGTCACTTATGGGGAGGCAAAGAGCTTTATACCGATCAGTTTAACCTACTTCCTTCTTAAATCAGTGGAACGTTCAATCGACCACTACATTCGGGATGTTAGCTTGGGCGAGCACGCGCTGCATGCATTGCAACATGCATATCAGCGGGGAAGCCTACTACCATTCTATTAAACAATTTTGTCTACAACATTGAAAAAGATTTTTCTCAAAAGCAATCAAGTTTAGGAGTTTTTCTCCATATTGAAGGTGCGTTTGACAATGTGTCTTTCGAAGCCATTTTAGAAGCAGCACAAGGTCATGGATTACCTTCATATATCACAAACTGGATACACGTAATGCTTAGCAATCGACATCTATGCTCATCGTTAAAACATGTAGAGATAAGGAAACTGAGTGTCTGCGGATGTCCTCAAGGTGGTGTGCTGTCACCACTTCTATGGAACCTTGTCACCGATGGCTTGTTGAGGAAACATAATGAGCTTGGGTTTCCAACGTATGGTTTCGCCGATGATTATCATATAATGATTACCGGTATTTCCATTAACACACTTTTTGATATGATGCAACAAGCCTTATATGTTATTGAGCAATGGTGTCTTCATGTTAGAGTATCAGTTAATCCAAATAAAACATCAATGGTGCTTCTTAAGCAACTAAGGATTACAACAGGAGCTCACCCATTGCATTTTTTTACTCTGAAATTATTGTCGCAGATCAAGTTGAGTACGTTATGGTAATTATTGACTCAAAACTTAATTGGTCAGCTCACATCGATTTTTGGATCAGGAGAGCATGCATGGCCTTCGGCCAATGTAGTCGGGCTTTCGTCAGATCTTGGGAACTCACACCTAAGTACATTCAGTGGATCTACACCATTGTTAGACCAATACTGGTTTACGGGTTCCTTGTTTGATGGTAGAAGGGAGAAGTTATGAGAATCCAATCAAAGCTAAACCATCTTTAGAGGATGGTCTTAATGGCGATGACTGGTGCGTTCTCGACAACACCTACTGTTGCTCTCTTGAACATAAAACCACCATATGTGTTTCTACAACAAGAAGCACTTTCTTGTACATACCGTCTTAAGGTTACTGGGCTCTGAAACTACCTAAATAAATCGTGCAATTAGCCAGATGATTACACACTTGCTCCCAGTGACCTTGCACTCACATGTAGTTTTCCATTTAAAGCTTTCATTGTGAGAATTCCTCCTCGCGAGGAATGGCTGTCTTTCTGGATGTAGCGACAACTTGGAGAATACGTAGTTTGTTACACTGACGGTTCTTTGTCGGGGGGTCGAGCTGGTGCTGGAGTCTATTGTCGTGACATGAGATTAAACCAATCGCATTCGCTTGGCAGATACTGTACCGTATCCCAAGTAGAAATCTTTGACATTCTGTGTGGTGTACAATCGGCACTTCAACAGCAAATTTGTGGTTAAAGAATCTATTTTTGCTCTGACAGTCAGGCTGCCTTGAAAGCACTTAGTTCGACAGATTCGAGATCGAAATTAGTAATCGCATGTCGAACTCAAATCGAAGAACTTAGCCTTTCAAATGGTTTCAACCTTCTATGGGTACCCGGTTATTCTGGTATTACTGGAAATGAATGATCGGGCGAATTTGCTAGAACGGGCGCTGCGACTGATCGTTGGTCCAGAACCACTTCTACGCTTTCGATAAGTTGGATAAAGCACAAGATTTACTCTTGGGCTGTAACCGAACGCGCCAACCATTGCATTGGCGTAGCTTGAAAACTTGCATTCAAACAAAGACTTTTCTGCCGGATGTGAGTCCGAAAATGTCAAAAAATTTGTTGCATTTTTCCAAGCACAACTGCAGTATGTTGACAGTTGGCTTTTACGCCGTAATCATAGGTTTGTCGAGAATTGATGTGAAATTTGGCATCTGAGTTTACTTTGACATTTGTCACAAAATGAAAGGCGGGCCATTGAGATTTTAAAAATGAGTGCTTTTTTGCTCTAGTGTTGAATGGCATGCAGGTAAACATCGATAAATTTAAGAATTTCAGGCTATCGCCCACTCTGATCATTATGAATACCAAGGTGATTAGAGTTAAAGAGTTAGAGAATAAAAGCTCCTTGATGAATACTTGCATCATCGAAACAGTCGACTCTATTCGTGGCTTGGAAGTGTAGTTTGATAAAAAAAACTTATACTATGTTGCGTTTCGGCTTCGCCTCTTCAGAAACCGACACTAACGTATTGTCGGAATAGATTAGCGCCGGCTTGACGCAAATCCCTTAAAACTAAAACACACTCTGTGTTTCAATCAAACGACTGATCAAACGTGATGTCCCGTTCGAGCAGAAGTTCTGTTTATGCCGATGAGACACAAGTGAAGCCGAAACTTGTCTTGGCTTAGCAGGCCTATGCGAAAGCACTATGCTATATTTCACCCTAAGGAGGAAAATTTGGTAAAAAGTTAGTGTCGGTTTCTGAAGAGGCGAAGCCGAAACGCAACATAGTATGAAATAAGGATTTGTGCCCTCCTGTACAAAGACTGGTTCTTACCAACAAATTTTCACCCTAGTGAGAAATTTAGGTTTTTACCAAATTTTCCTCCATAGGGTGAAATATAGCATAGTGCTTTCGCATAGGCCTGCTAAGCCAAGACAAGTTTCGGCTTCACTTGTGTCTCATCGGCATAAACAGAACTTCTGCTCGAACGGGACATCACGTTTGATCAGTCGTTTGATTGAAACACAGAGTGTGTTTTAGTTTTAAGGGATTTGCGTCAAGCCGGCGCTAATCTATTCCGACAATACGTTAGTGTCGGTTTCTGAAGAGGCGAAGCCGAAACGCAACATAGTATGAAATAAGGATTTGTGCCCTCCTGTACAAAGACTGGTTCTTACCAACAAATTTTCACCCTAGTGAGAAATTTAGGTTTTTACCAAATTTTCCTCCTTAGGGTGAAATATAGCATAGTGAAAAAAAACTTAGCTTCTAGGATCACATCACTGAAACGATGGCGAAGGCTTTCAGAATGATCCTGTCCGTTTACCACCGTATAATCATAGATGTTTGCTGCTTGAGTTACCGACGCTATATGTCGAATACAAACACTCTTGTTGCAGAGTGTTTGTATTCGACATATTGTCTAATAATATCGACTGCCCAGATATTCTTGCTCTGATTCATGTTTTTGTACCGCCTCACACTCTAAGAAATCACTTTCCTTTGTGGATTCCTAGACACCGCTCTGTTTATGCTTAAAACAATCCTGTGGATAGATGGTGCTGCAAATTCAAAGAAACCTCTTATCGATTTGATTTTAATGTTACTAAATGTAGTTATTAAGAATTTTTCAACAATTTAGATAAAAAGATATAGTTTTTTTTAATCTGTGCGGTGTTTATCGACGATTGCAATAAAACAAACATTTTTCATCACCGAAAACTATAATATTCGATGTTTATAGAAGTGCATAAATATCAACAAAATGAAACATGTAAAAGTATGTTTCTAGTATAATATGTTTCTCCTGAGTGCGGGGCCCTCTAAATTCTGTGGTCCCTGAACTAAGTCCAATGTGTTCATTAGGGTGGGACAAAAATTAGATTCCAGCTCCGAGCAACTTTTTAGCTACCTTTTGGGTCCTAGAACAATTGTGCAAATTCTTAGCTCGATCCCTGAAACTATATTTTTGCGCCCACTATTTAAAGTTTACATGGGATTTTGCATGGGAAAATTTACTTTCACAAAATAATTCCTCCAGGAGTCTGCCATTACTTCCTAAAAATAAATCATTATGTGTCTTTTATAGGAAATTTAACAAAGAAACAATGTCTCGAAAACCACGAAACGATCTGACGCTTGAGAAAAAAGTTATTAAGCAGAAACCGATTGATGTTCTGACGATTGATAAAATATTCATTTTTTCTAGCATCACTGCTGTTGGTTGTCCAATTATACGCAATTTTGTTTTAATCTTCTCTTAATGTGTCAAAATCATTTATCTATACTGTTTGGTCACTTCGCAGTTTTTGAGGGATAAATTAAGACTTCTTTTGTGCATAATACGAGAAAGCTAAAAAATTTGTATAAAATTCGACCATAAGAAGCAGTGTTGCTATGAAAAGTGAAATTTTCATCAATCTTCAAGACATCAATCGGTTTTTAATTAATAACTTTTTCCACAAGCATCAGATCGTTTCGCGGTCTTCTAGACTTTGTTTCTATCAAAATCAGACATCGATTTATATTTAGGAGGTAACGGGCGACTCTTGGAAGAATTATTTTGTAAAGGCGATTTTTCCATGCGAAATCCCATGTAAACTTTAAACCGTGGGCGCAAAAATATAGCTAAAAAAAAGCTAAAACTTTGCAGAGTTGTTCTGGGAGCTAAATGCGACCCAAAAAGTTAATCGGAGCAAAATTCTATTTTTTTCATACAACCATGTCCCACTCTAGTGTTCATGCGTTAAGACGATACTGACCATCTGACCATAATAGCAATATTTCAGCCTTATCTTAAAAATATCCTTGAGCTTGAGCTTGTGCGACCACCCCTGGCTGCTACTCCGTTATCGATCGGGACTAGCTGAGGTTGCACAGGGGAATCAGTAGATAATTATGCTTGGGAGTAGCGAAACATTATTCAATGTGCTTCTGGTAATCCTAAAGTGTTTTTGATCAATACCGGCGCCGGCCAGGCCCGAACGTAGATTGCGTAAGGAAAGTGAAGGAATGGTTAGTCCGATACTTGCTTTTGCTAGAGGCCGTATATACTACTGCGCACTCCACAAGTATCATGGGAGGAGGATATTTTTTGTTAGTAAGAGTATAGAAGTTGGATCTACTTCTTCTTTACCGACGTCAGAGAGGTGATTCCAACTACCTGGACTAGATATAAATCCACCAATTTCATGGACCGGGGACCAACGGCTTTACTTCCTTTCCGAAGGAAGACGTGACCACAGATTTTTCACCTCAGAAAAATCTCAACGACCTCGGCTGGAATTGAATCCAGGCCAACTGGAATGAGTGGTGGTCACGCTTACCACTCAACCACCGGCGCCGTCATTCAGCCTTATCTTAAAAATACCCTATCTCAAAACTCGTTGAATGAAGGTGGCTCAAGAATGCAGCTTTGCAAAAAATAAGATTAAAAAAGAATATTAAAGCTAATGACTATTGAAAATCCTCTGACCATTTATTTCCATTTCTTGCGAGTAGAAAGTACGTTTTGATGACAATTCTCAACCCTGTCAGGGTAAGGCTGATAAACATTCTCTCTGGAGTTTGTAGTTTAGTTGTAGTTCTACTAACTAAAATCCAAACAAGCCTTACAGACAGACAGGCCAGTAACTTTCTCCAGGGAAGCTGCTAATCGCACCCCAACCCAACAACAGCATGTTTCACTTTCACAGTTCAGCACCAACTGCATTCGAATGGTGATGTTGTGTTCGTACTTTTCACCTCCAGATTGCGGAACACCGCCATCAATGCGGTCGTTATGCTGTAGAACTCTGCACCAGGCGCTGGCCAAAAGCAGCCGTTTGCCTGTGTGTAGTGTAGGGGGCTCGATAGTAGGTACGAGTTATTTACCACGAAGAGCCTTTGGAACACTCCATTCATTTTCGCGGCGCTCGAGATTAAATTGTATCTTATCACCTGGTGCAACACTGACTTTTTTACCTCCTGTTTGCTGTAGGTGTGTTCACATCTCATCCACCCTCCCCACGAGTCCCACGACAGGTGTGCAGATGGTGTGTACATTCTGAGAATTGTTTGCGGAAAGCACGGTAAATTCCAATGTTTCCATTCATGGACCGCCAGTAGTTGAGATTCAGTTGAAGCGTGAGCCGGAGCAGAATTTTCATGGAGTAAATTAAGTTAGAGGAGGACCGCTACCGCTAGTACCGAAACTATGTTCGCCAACTACGGACTACCTAGTATCGTGTTGGGACAGTTGCTTTGCAACGCCGCGCTCATCATCGGCAGCTGGATCAAATTGGTTGTTTGTTTGTTTGTTGGTTCGGTGGCTGTGTTTGTTTTATATGGCCGTTGCTTTCCATAGTTTCCCATGGTCGGACGAGTAGCTCGTATGGACAGTGTGCGCTGAATGGAACAGGACTGCCAAAAGGTTAACATATCATGGCAAAATCTGACATGGGGAACTTTGAGATTTATTACACCCACGAAATGGATAAACGCTGTTAAACAGGGCGCGAATCCTGCTCGGGTTCTTGTGGGGGAAAAAGGGGACTCCACGGTGATTATGCGGCCGGTGTAGGACATTTGCATAACGTGCTGCCAATTTAAATTTCTAATCGGCTTTTTAGCCATTAAATGATTAAAGTGAAGAATTTTTTTGTGGCTGTGTTGCTACTGTGGAATAATAACCAAAGTTGTTTCTCCCGTGAACATGTTAACGATGGGCAATCTGTACCGGAACTGTTTTTACTGAATAAATTCTCTTTTTGAAAGTCAGCTAACAATAAATTTGAAATAAAACCTGCATACAAGTTTCAACGTGATAATAGATACACACTTCATCCAACAGATCCTCAGCGGCTTACCGCCGTTTCTATTCCTTGGTCTCGGTTATGCAATCAAACTGCATCAAACCGGCTTCGCAGTAAAATGCAACAACCGAAAAAGGTTTCGTTGGTGAACTATATTGTGCAAATTATAGTTTGTTACTGATCGTATCAGAAATGACAACTTTCATCTGGGTTTAAGATTTTTAAAATGTAATAGTGAATTGCACATGTAGTATGGTTTAAATGAAAACCTTCCGGGGATTGTTATGAAAGTTTTAAACTTTAGACGCGACAGAATATTTTCTTATTACTATGTGTGGATTTAATTAAAATACCATTGATTGTATCCAATTATCCACAATCCAGAGTTGCCTAGAATACACAGAAAAAATATTTGGTAATTTTAAGTTTATTTTCATGCACATATTTGGAGCATGAATATAAATGAAAAATTAAGTTCCACCACAAATACACACGACTTCAACGAATTTTATTATAATTTTACACATGGATTGAAAATTACAGTTTCTTTAAACGGAAAACCAATGCACTTCAATGTATTTTTACACGAATACTGCTGTAAAATGAATGACATGTAATATTACACGAATGATAGTGTAAAATTGTATGCTGTTTGATGCTTCAATTGCTTTTAACGAAATTTTCAATCAAATTTTTGATTCAGTCTTTGTATGTTTACATTCGTATTGATTTACATGTCGTTTAAATTTCATTATTTTTTGGTGTGTATAATTGTCCCCATTCAAAGAACAGCTCATGCCATAATGAAAGAAAATATCAATTAGAACCGAAATTCTGTTTTATGATTTGTACTGCGAATTTTAGCATTTTGCGCTGCCACTTTAATAGTGAAATTAAATTTTATGGTGAAATTCATTTTTGGTTTGTTTCACACTAACAAGAATTAAGGGTCATGCTAACTCATTCGTTGTTGTTTACTACTATGAATCTCTATAACAAGTATTTGTATTTGTATTTGTATTTGTATAAAAAAAAGTCCAACTGACAATTTGTCTTAATGAACTATACTAAACTAAGGTAAACTAAACATAATTAAAATAGTGACAATACACGACGACGAAACTGCGAAGAGTTCATGACGAAGTCGAAAATTTCAGCAAACTCGTTGAAGCGACGACTCATTGCTAAAATTGGACTATTGGTAGCGTAGTTAGTGCTGCGCATTTCAGAATGCAGCAGGGCTCGAGGGCGAAGAGAACGGGTAGGCGCGTAGAGGTTGATTTGCGCTAGTAGCTCCGGATCATCATATTCAGCCAGCAGAATCTTTGACACGAAGGTAGCTTGCGCTGCATGTCTCCGGCGTGTTAAAGTATTAAGTCCTAAAAGACGACAACGGTCCTCGTACGGTGGCAGGTTTAATGGATCGTTCCACGGCAATTCACGTAACGCATATCGTATGAATTTACGCTGGACTGCTTCGATCCTAAGGCTCCACGTAGCTTGATACGGGCACCAAACGACGTTTGCAAATTCCAACTGCGGGCGCACCAATGAGCAATAAAGAGCCTTGAAGCATAGAGGATCCCGAAATTCGTTGGATATTTTGAAAATAAATCCCAGCAAACGATTGGCTCTGTCGATGGTCGCTGAGACGTGATGAGTATACGTTAGCTTATCATCAAGAATGACTCCTAGATCCTTCACGTGGTCAACGCGTTGTAGTAGAGTTCCTGCGATGTTATAGTTGAAGGTAACCATATTTCTCGTTCGGTAATAGCTGATGACAAAACATTTTGCAACGCTAAGGACCATCATGTTTCTTACACACCAGCTATAAAAGGTGTCAATAAGATGCTGTAGCTCACGGCAATCGGCTTCATTCCGTATAACAAGAAAAAATTTTAAGTCGTCGGCAAAAAACAGCTTTCCTCCACGGCTTAGAACGAAAACCGCATCGTTCACGAACAGTGAAAAGAGTAGTGGACCTAGCGTACTACCTTGAGGAACTCCGGAAGTGTTGAAAAAGGATTCTGAAACAATATCGCCAATTTGAACAACGATTTCACGGTGCACAAGGTAGGATCGAAGCCAATGGCAGAATCTAGTAGAACACCCTAGCTTATCAAGCTTTGTTATCAGTATCTCATGATTAACTCTATCAAAAGCTGCCTTTAGATCAGTGTATATTGTATCCACCTGCAATTTCTTAGACATTTGTTCCGTGCAAAATGACGTAAAGCAGACGAGATTCGTCTCGACTGAACGTCCTGGGAAAAATCCGTGCTGAGATGTACTAATGTAGTGTCGACAAGCAGAAAATAACGCCTCGTTGATAATTGATTCAAAAACTTTAGATTCGACTCCTAGCGAAGAGAATCCGCGATAGTTCGCTATGTTGCGTTTGTCACCTTTCTTGAATACCGGGAACATAACTGAGCATTTCCAATCCTCAGGAAACGTTTGCTGCTGAAGCGATAGGTTAAAAATATATGCAAGTGGTGTTACAAGTAAGTCCGAACATTTTTTCAATACAGTTGAAGGTATAGCACTGAGGCCGGGTGCATAAGATGACTTGGTTTTCCGAATTGCAGATATAACCATTTGTTCAGAGACAGTAAACACATCCAAATCAACAGCACAAGCAGGAACGTCGCGAGAGGCATTTTCGAGTTCGTTTGCGGTTGGCGAGTCAGTTGAAAAAACACTCGAGAAGAATCTGGCAAACAGCGTACATTTCGCCACAGTTGTCGTAGCTTCTTCGCCGTCGTAAAGCATCCTTGATGGAAGTCCAGTTTCTTTACGCTTCGTGTTGACAAATGACCAAAAGCCCTTCGGGTTTCGGCGTAGATTATTCTGGATGCGGTTTACATAGCGTTTGTACAGAAGCTTGTTGTAACAACGATACTCATTACTGGCTAAAGTGAACATGCGCTTAGAAAGAGGACACCGTCGATTTGTGTACGCACGTAGGGTTTTTGCTCGAGTACGTTTTAGCTTTCGAAGAGTGCTGTTTGACCAGGGTGGCTTGCTAGGAGGCTGACATTTAGGCACTGAGGTCTCAACACAGTTCAGTAGTAGTCGCTTGTAGATGGCAACTGCAGCATTAACACTCACTTGGGCATGCAGTACACTCCAATCAATTTGCGACAGAGAACTGCGCAGCTTTACAAAATCAGTTTTGCGAAAGTTGAGACGGTCGACAGAAAGAGTTTCTACATACTGAACTGATCGAATAGTGCCCATTGAGATTTCAAGCGCGGGATGAAAGTTGTCAAGTGGAATAATCACGCTGGATGCTTCATTGACGGAACATACAGGTATAATAGTTTCACTAACAAAGACGAGATCCAGAAAGCGTGACTGGTGGTTAGGAATCATGCTTACTTGACTTAGCCCGTTGAAAGCAAATCCGTCCAGTAGCAAACGACTGGCGATGTTGGTTGTCGAAGCAATCGGGTCCGGGTAAGCGTATCCGTGTCGTGACGGCACCCATATGAGTCCTGGCTGATTGAAATCACCAAGGACAATCATCACGCCATCCGCGCCAGCTTGTGAAGAAGCGTTATTCACAGCATCCATGTGAAGTTGCATGATATTGCAGTCAAGTCGCTTTTCAGGAGGAATATAGACAGCACCAATATAAAAGTTCCTCGATGGAGTTGTAATTCTAACCCAAACAGCCTCAACACTGGTTAAACTACCTACATCAATCTCACATGAGGCAAATGCGGTGGAAACAGCAATCAAAACTCCTCCTCCCCGTCCGCGAATACTGTTGCCACTATTTCGGTCTGCACGGTATACGGTGTAAGCATCGCCGAAAAGCTGCACTGATGTTATACGCGCATCGAGCCATGTTTCGGTGAAGACGCAAACATCGTAGTCACCGTCCACAGCAGCTAAATACACGTCATCAATTTTCGTCTTAAGCCCTTTCGCTTTCTGATAGTAAATCCGCAAACCATCAGTGTCATGTGAGAGGTGTCGTGCTGCATTCCAAGTTTCAGGACTGTGGGCTCGATGATCACTATCACCGCAAATAGCGCGGGGAGAGCAGGATGTACTGTTGTCAGGAAGGGGAACAAGCTGCGATACGGAGGGAATGACTACGTCATAACTGTTGCGTCCAGCGGCTGACTGCAATGGGAGGCATACTTGAAGGTGCGCAGTATCACGTGTAGCTTCGGAAGGACATATATTATTTAAATGTTTATCTGAGCGGACAGATGCGATGCGATCGAAATTATCATTATGACATTGAAGGTTCGCTGGAGCGGTAGAGTCGATTGAGTAGTGTTCATCAGCAGACTGTAAGTGAAATTTACATTGAGGGTGTGCAGCATCTTGAAGTGCTTCGGAGGGACATATACCCTTCTTGGCTTTACCTGACACAGAAGAAGTTGCCGATTCGCCAGGTAGTTCGATGTCGCTCACCGAGGAACATGAAATTAGACAGACGAGTTTATCCGGGATAGCTTGGCGCTACTGTCCACCACCAGATGGATTCTTCTTCGCAGCGATCCTGATGATAGGCCGTTGAATTTTTGAATTGGTCACAAATTCACGAAAGTAGATGTTCTCCGGCCAAGAGTCTTTGGACAGAGCCTTATCCCTGCATGATTTGCTAACGCCAACTTTGAAGGTGATGAAGCTCAGCGATGAGAGATCCTTATCCTTAGGAACTAGGCGAACTATTTTTGGTTGCATATCCTTTCCCAGACAATCTTTCACAAGTCTAGAAACTTCATCGTCCGTCGTGCTGGGATCAAATGCAGACAAGTAGACCCATAACAGCTCCTCAGGTGGTGATACTGTTTTTATCGTTTCAAACGCAGCTTTTGCTCCACGAATATTAGTGATTTTTGCTTTGAGCGGATCATCTTCACGCTTGCGCTTAGGAGTGTTTGGAACGGGATTATATGCAGCAATCCCTGTCCAAGGTGTATTTACCGTTGGAGATAGCGGTTTTGTGTCGACTTTAACCGAGAGAGCTTTAACGACATCTTTTAAATCAGCTATGTCATCCTTTAATGATTTCAGAGAATTGTCGTCGGGCATTGCATTGTCGCAACAACGCGAAGCCATTCTGCGGAAATTATCGTTACAAAACAAATCAGCACATCCGTTACACATCCAGAATATATTCCGTGAGTGGATTCCCAGAACATCACGAACGTCATAATCCAACTTGACACATGTCATGTGAAACGAATTTCCGCAATACCCACGACAGGTGATTCGCTCAGAATCATTTATGACTTTCGAGCAGTTGGTACAAGCCATGCTTTTGAGCAAAGAAAATAACGCCTACCGGGTATGCAATAAACGCAGCAAAAATGAAGCGAACTTGCATGCAACTATCAGCTATCCACCAGAAGATGTCGCTTTTGTCAACAAATTGAGCGTAACGTTGTGCAAAGTGATAACGTCAAGTAGAAAAAAAAACACGAAACTATCACTTTCACTAAAAACAACACTTGCAGCTATCAGATATGATGCTGGTTAAGTTCATGAAACTTCAAAGTTCTTGCACAACCGATTAACACGAAAAATAAATAGTACAAAAATAAAAACGATCACGATTGTTCAACAAGTATAAATTAAAAAGAAAACTACTAGCTTTGTTGACGACCGGGGTGTAGCAAACAGTGATGCCAAAACAAGTAGATTTGTTCATAAATGTAAGTCATTCCTTTTGGTCTCTGGGCCATTTTCTGTGTTTGACTTCTCGTCCCTTTGATTTCCTTTCAACTCTTTGTCCTTTTCGACCCTTTGTTTTTCGGCCTTCAAGGCATACTATCAGAATGATATCATATCGACGTCCCATGTGTGCAAAACAAAAAACTGCTCGTGCAGAAGTTCGTAACTGACCAGATGTTGCTTCAAGCTGTTCTCAACCCCTATTCGGCAGTTTTCACGCCGCTACCCGCGTTACGTCTTGGTAAGGCCAAACCGGTTTCGAAGGGGGTCAATCGAGGTTGTCTGACGCATTCTTGATGGTCATATAAATAGCGTTTCTCCATTAAAAACGGCAGACAGCCTGTTGATTATGAGTTTAGGGAATATGTATAAAATGATATATAATATCTTTTTCGCTTTAGATAGTTAGTATTCGCGTCAGCAGAGCTCCGAAGGAAATGGTGGATTCGATAACAGAGATTTCGACTCTATCAGACGATCGACTAACGATCGAAATGCCAGAAGAAATGAGCTGCGGTAAGCTTCTTAGGTACTACCACTGAAATGAAATCTGTAAGTAGATATGTCATCAATTCGCTTGGGTGGGGGACATGTGGATCCTGCTAGTTGTCGACTCTTTTGACCTTGGGTACGGGTTAGTTTGAGCAAGGAGTGCAGTACTGGCACCTAAGAAATACTTAATTATTCAGGACTAGTTTTACGATTATTTGACTCGACCAAGCACACCGGCTCTTAAAATTGATAAACAGCCCTTTCGGGTCGGTGTGGTCTGTTCGAGTCGTACCAGATGAACATTCGGTTGGAGCAAACTTTATGGAGAATGGAGTGACAGGAAAAAAATGACCTCTATCGGCCCACACCTGAGTCGATTACTAGTCTCGTAAGGAGTACTTGCTCCAAATTTCAAGCACATCGAATAAGTCTAGCTACCGGACCAACGTGCCTCAAGTTTGTATGGGATTTTTCGACAATTTACATGGAGAAAACTCACTAGCTCGCATTTTCGCCGCTAGGGTGCACTGTATCGTATTATCAGTGTAAGTGAAAATAATAAAGACAATTTAATTGTCTACAACTTTGTCGAAGAGTGCTAGTGAATCCGGCTTTGATAAAAGAAGTTATTAAACTTTTAACGGAGTGATGTCTGAGTCAGTTTTGCATGGGGCCTAGCAGTGCATGGTTGTGTATCAGTACTCGATTGGCACAAACTAAACATTTTTGTGAAGTAATCGTTAGGTTAAGCTCAATAATATATTCAGATGAATTATAGTAATTAATACGAGTCATGCTTTTGATAGACCATTTTAGTGCCACATGTTACCGCATAGAGGGTGCCAAAACTAACTTTTCAATGCAAAGAGATAGAGATTATGTGTCTTCCAGGCTTCCAGTCGAAGTAGCGAACAAGGCACTTAAAATTGGAAAGATCAAAGTTGGCCAGTCGGTATGTCCATTGAGTGTCTCTCAGCGACCGAAAGTGTGCTTCAAGTGTCAAGAGTTCGGCCACCTGGCGGTAAACTGCAGTTAAGCTGACAGGAGCAAATTATGCAGAAGGTGCGAAGAACACGGCCACATGGCAAAAGACTGCCGCAGGCTATGAGATGTCTGATCTGTGCAACCGAAGAAGGTAACAACCACGTTACAAGAGGCCTTCAAACGGGCGACTGCGACGAAGTAACAGTGGAGGTAACACAAATCAACCTCAACCACTGCGACACAGCACAACACTTGCTGCGGCAATCTATAGCGGAGTCTAAATGCGATATAGCTATCATTTCGGAGCCTTACCGTATCCCGCCCAGCGATGGAAACTGAATAGCTGATAACGCAAAATCGGCGGCGATTTAGACGACGGGGAGACATCCATTTCAAGAAGTGTTTTATCAGGCGGATAAAGGCTTCGTAATCGCAAAAATCAATGGAATCATTTTCTGCAGCTGTAACGCACCTCCGCGGTGGACGACAGATCGATTCACAGAAATGCTCGATAAGCTGACAGAAGAGCTCAACGATCGGAGACCTGTCGTTATAGCCGGCGATTTCAACGCTTGGGCAGTGGAATGGGGAAGCCACTTTACCAACTCAAGGGGGAGTAGTCTACTCGAGCCCTTGCAAAGCTGTACGTAGCGATAGCAAGTTTCCGTCTTAGGTAAAGTAATGCAGTTTAATAGTCCAAACAATGTTCTAGAACATTTATATAATAGAAAAAAATCTAGAAGAAGACTTATGAGGAAAAAACTGTTTTAAGGGGCCTTTCACAAATAATGTCGCATGTCTCAAAAACCTTAAAAGATAGAGAGTTGATGTCTTCAGGTGAAATGTTTATAAAAAGTTTCTCTACACCTTTGCTGGAGTAAGTATTTCTCTATCTGAATTATTGAAGAAAATAAATTTCGTAACTCACTATTAGGGCGATTAATCATAAATCCGATAAGACAGAAAGAAGGGGAGTTTTACTCCAAGAAACTTTCTTGAAGACACCATATTGCTAAAGTCAACAGTTTTGACGTAATCTAAAAAACCCCATTTTTGCCTTTCTCATATAAAGAAAGGCTATGCAATCACTGTAAAAATCGACTTTTTAACCGAGGCCCGGAGGGCCGAGTGTCATACACCATTCGATTCAGTTCGTCGAGATCGGCAAATATCTGTGTGTGTATGTATGTGTGTGTATGTCTGTGTGTCTTTAAACTCACACAATTTTCTCAGAGATGGCTGAACCGATTTTCGCAAACTTAGTTTCATCTGAAAGGTGTAACTCTCCCATAAGCTGCTATTGAATTTTTAGTTGATCCGACTCCCGGTTCCGGAGTTACGGGTTGAAGAGTACGGTCACGCAGAAAATTCCCATATAAACTGGTACCACCATGATGTTAAAATGATGTAAAACATATTAAAATTGATGTAACATTACTCTAGTTTACGGGTCTGGATCACTTATGATCAATTAAAGCAGCTTTGACCACATTGGCCACCTATGACGGTTCATGACGCCCCCGGGAAACCCGCCAAGTTCCTAAGCTAATATCACACCCATTCCCCAACGAATTCTCTACCGATTTTTACAAACTTGATTTCAAATGAAAGATACAGTAATACCATTGACTGCTGCTGAATTTCATTCGGTTCTGACTCTTGCTTCCGGAGTTACAGTGGTGTTAGTAAGGATACACTGGAATTTCCCATATAAATCGGTACTATCGTAATACCTCAGAGACTAAAAACTATTGAAATGGTCACCAAATTACTTCTAATCGCAGATCTAGATCACTGATTGCCAATCAAACATTTTTTGAATATATTGTCCACTATCGACGATTCCGGAAGTCCGGAACTCCGGGAATATCCCACAATTAAAGTCACATCGGTTCTTCGGTGATGACAACCGATTTTCTCAAACCAAGTCTCAAATGGAAGGCAAAATATGCAGCTGAGTATTGCGTCGCCGCCCCTCCCCCCGCCTTGCTCTTACACCTCCCTCCTTCCTCACTCCCCTCCCCTTGGACCATCCGCACGCCCGCATTTCCTTCATCCACCCCGTATACCGAAATCGTCGCTGTTGTGCTATCTTATGACAAGCGCCATTTAGCACATTTCGAGAAAAACGATTTTTAAAGTTTGAGATTGAATATCTTGAAACTTATAAATGGTATAAACAATCCAAAGAAGACAACTGATGCTTCTATCTGTTCTGCATTAATCTCTCAAATATTACGAAGATCGGTTGACTATGTTGCGAGTTTTTACTATGAATGTAAACAAAAGTCGCACTCACACGTGTCATAGGCGTGTATTGATGACAAAATTTGTATGACGTGTTCCTCAGACATTTTCACACATAAAACCGACTAAAACTTCAATATAACTTGAGCCAATCCCTAGATATAGTGATTTGAAGCAAAAACTCACAATTTCTCATCATGTTTCTAGCTATATCTAAGTAACCAAGAAGAATTTCAAAATTCTGAAAACTCCACTTTGTAGAGATTTTTCAAACAAGTAATGTGGCATATCTAACTCAGTTTACCCCAAAATGGCGTTTGTCATAAGATGATAGCACAACAGTGACGAAATAAGATGAAGGATTTCTGACGTATCCTCCACTCCAACTCTACTAACCCCCCATTCCCTCCACTTTCAAACCCATTCCACCAACATTTCAAAATATAATCGCATGAAGATAACATTGAACTCATGCTGATTAAGCTAATTAAATATTATTCTTTTGCCTTTCTCATACAGAAAGGTTATGCAATTGCTCCAAAAATCGACTTTCTAACCGAGGCCCGGAGGGCCGAATCTCATATAACATTCGACTCAGTTCGCCGAGATCGCAAAATATCTGTGTGTATGTATGTATGTGTGTATGTATATTTGTATGTATGTATGTATGTATGTAGGTATGTATGTATGTATGTACGTGTGTATGTGCGGATTTGTTAACAAAATGTCCACATCGGTTTCTCGGAGATGGCTGAACCGATTTTTACAAACTAAGATTCAAATGAAATTCCCATAAGTTGCTATTGAATTTCATTTTCAACCGACATCTTGTTCCGGATTACGAGTTGAAGAGTATGGTTACAAAACAAAATTTTTTGATTTGTCCACATCGGTTTCTCGAAATTTTCTGAACCGATTTTAAATGAAAGGTCCATCAGCTGCTGTTGAATTTTGTTTGGATCCGAGTTCTGATTCCTGAATTACAGGTTGATTCGTACGATCACGCAGCAAATCCCGATTCTAACGAATTCTGCGATGAATGTAGAAAGGTGATTTCTTTTCCAAAATGTAAACACAACTGTTGAATTTGTAGATCTAGGTCACCAACAGTCATTCAAAGTCTCTTTGGCCACACTGGCCACCATCGACGGATCCGGAAGCATCCATATTCAGAATAACGGTTATATTGGTTTCTCGAAAATGGCTAGACCGATTTGATCAACCTAGTCTCAAATGAAAGGTGTTGCGTCCCCGGAAACTGATATTAAATTCCATCTCCATCCGACTTCCGGCTCCAGAGTTACGGGTTGTGAAGTGCGATCACATAGAAAACTCCGATTCAAACCGATACTGCGATGAATGCAAAAAGGTGCTCTTATATATACTTACCAAGTGTAATAAGAATGAAAGACATTTCCATAATGTTATATTGTACGAACCAGCTATTAAATCGTAGTTTGGAGAAATGAGAAAGGCACAATTGCACCTCTAGGTGGATTAAAACAGGTTTTTGCTCTTTGGGACCACTGTGCGATGCACAGAGGAGTAACTGGGGTCGAATCCTGGCCAAAATTATTTTCTGCTGCTGTTACTGTTATTATGCCTTAAGGCCCAAGTTACCTCAAGGCTTGGTAGTATGCGTAAGAAAAATTGTGTTCAGCTTTGCCACCAGATTATCCATTTAAACCTTTTCAAAACTCTAAAAGAAGAATATCACTCGATTTATTAGATCATCACGATTTCATTCATGCAAAATACCTGCTGGAAAAACCATCGGCTTAGCTGAATGGTGCTATTGAAAAAGTGACTGTGGTTTTTTCATTGCGCAGTTGTGTTGCATACCCCAGTATGGTGTGGTAGTGTGACAAAAAATCACAGCCACTTTTTCAAAAGCACCATTTAGCGAAACCGATAGTTTTTCCAGCAGCTATTTTGTATGATTTGAATCGTTGTGATCTAATAAATCGACTGATATGATGATTCTTTTAGAGTTTTGAAAAGGTTTAAATGGATAATCTGGTGGCAAAGCTGAACACAATTTTTCCTACCCATACTACCCAGCGTTCAAATCTAACACATGCTCAAAAAAGGTAACTTGAACCTTAATATGAACTAAAAATAGTCAATAACTAGATTTTTGAACAATTGGCATATATCCACCTACCAGGTCAATTTTCTATATCCTTTCGAATACTAGTAATTCCGAGCAGATCTTTGTGAATACATTTGTTTTACATTTCTTACAAAAGAAATGTATAGGATTCGCTCAAACTTTGAAAACTTTTTCCGAGGCCCGAGTCTCATATACCAATCGACTCAGCTCGACAAATTGAGACAATGTCTGTATGTGTGTGTGTGTATGTACAAAATGTCATGTAATTATCTCAGCAATAGCTGAACCGATTTTAATGAAATTAGTTTCAAATGAAAGGCCTAACGTTGCCATTTGACACTATTATTTTTGATTTTCGATATGTTGTTTACTTTCTGAGATATGGGCGATTTTATCAAAACACAGCAGGTTTTTTGCAAACAGCTTTCGAGCTATACAATATTCCCACAAATTGCACATAAATAGAAAGCTTGTAAAAATACCTTTCTAACAAGCTATAGATTGTCTGAATCCGTGCACGAGCGGCGGAGATATTAAACATTTTGTATTTTTAGTCCTCGCTTATTAATTTCCACTAATTAAAAATGAGATTGTTTCATACAGAGTACTGCTTTACTGGTTTTTTAGGGGCAAAACTAAACCGATTTTGAATATCGGGGTATGAAAACACATCTACGTGATTCAAGGAATTCGATGTTGAGAACATTTTGTGAAGTACCTTTATAATAAGTGAACTATTTCTCAAAAATCAATATATAAGTTCACTTCAAAGACAAAATAATGTGTTGATAAAGAAACAGTGAGTTCTAGTATTTATTCCTTGGATTAGGCACTGCGTTCAATCATGAGGTAAATGTTGTATGGTATATCAATACACAGATCAACAAGTAATTCGCCTAGTAGTGAGATAAAAGATTTCTAATATAATTATACTTGTCGCGTCACCGAAAGCGAGTATATGTTTGAAGCCCAAAAATCTAGCGAAAATTTAGCTCTCTTGCAAGATTTAGGTTAAACTGGTTATGGCGCAAAAATTACTACTTACATTATTTAAGATAAGAATGTAAGAATCAATATATCATAATAATATACTTATAAAAATAATGTCACTGCATTAACCATCATTTGCCATTCCTCACAGCCCCCCCCCCCCAATCTCTCTCTCTCTCTCTCTCTCTCTCTCTCTCTCTCTTTCTCTCTCTGTCTCTCTTCCATTGCATCTATCTAGCTATTTCTGTATCCATTTCTAAGTTGTGTGATAAGATCTTCTGCCAGTCTGAAATGTTTATTAATTGTAATTGAGAAGGTTTTAGAAAACAAAACCATTTTTTGTCTGCTGCTACATCAACTCAACTTTAATTCAATTGTATTCAAAGCCTGTATCTACACTATAATTAAGGAAATTCATGGCTATATAAGAAAAATATTTGGCTTAACTGGGTAATATGAAAATTTTGACGATGGAAATTTTCAAAAGAGTCATTCCACGAGCGATATTTAAACTATTCGTATCTCTATTGAATTTTAAATTAAATATTTGCTCAAAGACTGAAAGCTGAAACCAGCAGGATTGGAATTGCCATCAACGTTTCGAAGACAAAATACATGAGAGGAAGAGGTTCTAGAGACGACAATGTTAACCTCTCACCCGAGTTCGGATTGACGGTGACGAAATCGAGATGGTCGACGAATTCATGTATTTGGGCTCACTGGTAACCGACGACAATGATAACAGCTGAGAAATTCAGAGACGGATCTTAGCGGGAAATCGTTCCTACTTTGGACTCTAGAGGACGCTCCGGTCGAACAAAATTCACCGCCGCACGAAGTTGATTATCTTCAAGACGCTGATTAGATCGGTGGTCCTCTACGGCCACGAGACCTGGACTATGCTCATGGAGGACCAACGCGCCCTTGGAGTTTTCGAACGAAAGGTGTTGCGTACCATATATGGTGGCGTGCAGATGGAAGACGGAACGTTGCGCAGGCGAATGAACCATGAGTTGTATCAGCTTCACATTCGTTGTATTGGTACGAACTTTCATGAAAAATAACGGATCAAAGACCAAAAATATCCACAACTTTAATCCACCAAGCAGTGAGATGAGACATTTCTTACACATTTCACTATTGGATTAGTTTGCAGAATTAATTTCTAGTCTTGCAAGTCTTGTACCAAAATAAAAAAGTAAAGCAAAAAATGAAACAATAGGTTTTTAAATTCATAAAATGAGTAGAAAAATTAATGGAAATCAAAATTATAATATACACAAATGAATGAATCAAATGATTCAAACGAATCAAATGAATCAAATGAATCAAATGAATCAAATGAATCAAATGAATCAAATGAATCAAATGAATCAAATGAATCAAATGAATCAAATGAATCAAATGAATCAAATGAATCAAATGAATCAAATGAATCAAATGAATCAAATGAATCAAATGAATCAAATGAATCAAATGAATCAAATGAATCAAATGAATCAAATGAATCAAATGAATCAAATGAATCAAATGAATCAAATGAATCAAATGGATCAAATGGATCAAATGAATCAAATGAATCAAATGAATCAAATGAATCAAATGAATCAAATGAATCAAATGAATCAAATGAATCAAATGTATCATATGAATCATAAGAATCAAATGAATCAAATGAATCAAATGAATCAAATGAATCAAATAAATCAAATAAATCAAATAAATCAAATGAATCAAATGAATCAAAAAAATCAAATGAATCAAATGAATCAAATGAATCAAATGAATCGAATGAATCGAATGAATCGAATGAATCAAATGAATCAAATGAATCAAATGAATCAAATGAATCAAATGAATCAAATGAATCAAATGAATCAAATGAATCAAATGAATCAAATGAATCAAATGAATCAAATGAACCAAATGTATCAAATGAATCAAATGAATCAAATGAATCAAATGAATCAAATGGATCAAATGAATCAAATGAATCAAATGAATCAAATGAATCAAATGAATCAAATGAATCAAATGAATCAAATGAATCAAATGAATCAAATGAATCAAATGAATCAAATGAATCAAATGAATCAAATGAATCAAATGCATCAAATGAATCAAATGGATCAAATGAATCAAATGAATCAAATGAATCAAATGAATCAAATGAATCAAATGAATCAAATGAATCAAATGAATCAAATGAATCAAATGAATCAAATGAATCAAATGAATCAAATGAATCAAATGAATCAAATGAATCAAATGAATCAAATGAATCAAATGAATCAAATGAATCAAATGAATCAAATGAATCAAATGAATCAAATGAATCATACGAATCAAATGAATTTTAAAATGTAATTAGTTTAAGCAACCACCATTGGGGCCAAAGGGGCCTGTTGGTGAAGGTAATAAACATAAACATGGATCACATGAATCAAATCAATCAAATTAATTAAATGAATCAAATGAACTAAATGAATCAAATTGATTTAATTCATCCAGTGAATACAATGAATCAAATTAATGAAATGGATCAAATGAATAAAAAGAATGGATGAACAAAATGAATAAAGTAAAAAATAAATGAAATGCATAAATGAAACAAACGATTCAAATAAACAAAATGAGCTGAGGTGATAAAATGAATAAAAAGAAGAAAATGAGCAGAGTTAAATGCATTGATTAAAATGAAAAATTGAACAATGGTAAAAGGTTATAAATTAATATAAAGAAATAAATTGAATCAAATAAATTATTTGGATGAAATGATTAAAACTGAAAAAGTAGTCAGATTATTAAAATGAAGAAACTGAACAAAATGAATAAACTGGAAAAAAATGAACAAAATGCATACAATGAAAACAATGACTGATATGAGTAAAATGCACAACAAGAATAAACTGATCAGAGTGAATCCAAAGAATGAAACGAATAAAATAAGTAAAATGAGCGCAGATGAACAAAACGAATAAAAAGATGCGGAATGAAATAATTAATTAAAATGAAATGGTCATATATTTGAATCCAAAAACATTTTTGAATAAAGAAAATGAATAAACCGGATTGTACGAATTTGAGAACCATTGCATCAGAAAGTTTTGAAATGTTTTTGAAAATCTCATCTTCTGATAAAAGGCTAATAAATATGCAATGGACTTTCTAGGGCTTCTATTTTTTTTTGGTTTTATTCTTTTTGTTTTCATGCTTCTTTACTTGACGAATTCGAAGTTTACTTTTTGGCCACATATTCCCGAATAAAAGATTTATGTACAGAATAGAATTTACTGGTCCAGTATTTTAACGCGCTATTGAATATAGTAAAATGAGACAAGGTCACATGTGCTTCCAAGCCCCTTGAACGGAGAACGACAGGGAGAATGCGATTCGTGAATGAGACAGGTAGATATTTCAAAGTTTTTATTTGGATTGAAGTAAATAGTGTGAAATGTCTAGGTCATGTCGATAGCATAAAAGCCGTGCATTCAGTTGATTGCAATGTAGTCTCTTTCCATTCATCCTTATAGCTTTCATATTGTTTCGTTCGGAATTCTCGTGCAGGAAATATGGATAAATAAGTCCTATACAGACCAATACCGTGAAAAAGAAATAGTTCAAACTACTCAGTATATGCAGATATGGACGACGATAAGTTAGAAGACACATTGTAGTTGCATTCCCCATCGAGACTGGGTACTTTGGGAGACTTCTTTTTCTGGATCTAATTTGTGGATATTTTTGGTCTTTGATCCGTTATTTTTCATGAAAGTTCGTACCAATACAACGAATGTGCAGCTGATACAACTAATGGTTTCATTCGCCTGCGCCACGTTCCGTCTTCCATCTGCACGCCACTATAGATGGTACGCAACACCTTTCGTTCGAAAACTCCAAGGGCGCGTTGGTCCTCCATGAGCATAGTCCAGGTCTCGTGGCCGTAGAGGACCACCGATCTAATCAGCGTCTTGAAGATAATCAACTTCGTGCGGCGGTGAATTTTGTTCGACCGGAGCGTCCTCTAGAGTCCAAAGTAGGAACGATTTCCCGCTAAGATCCGTCTCTGAATTTCTCAGCTATTATCATTGTCGTCGGTTACCAGTGAGCCCAAATACATGAATTCGTCGACCATCTCGATTTCGTCACCGTCAATCCGAACTCGGGTGAGAGGTTAACATTGTCGTCTCTAGAACCTCTTCCTCTCATGTATTTTGTCTTCGAAACGTTGATGGCAATTCCAATCCTGCTGGTTTCAGCTTTCAGTCTTTGAGCAAATATTTAATTTAAAATTCAATAGAGATACGAATAGTTTAAATATCGCTCGTGGAATGACTCTTTTGAAAATTTCCATCGTCAAAATTTTCATATTACCCAGTTAAGCCAAATATTTTTCTTATATAGCCATGAATTTCCTTAATTATAGTGTAGATACAGGCTTTGAATACAATTGAATTAAAGTTGAGTTGATGTAGCAGCAGACAAAAAATGGTTTTGTTTTCTAAAACCTTCTCAATTACAATTAATAAACATTTCAGACTGGCAGAAGATCTTATCACACAACTTAGAAATGGATACAGAAATAGCTAGATAGATGCAATGGAAGAGAGACAGAGAGAGAAAGAGAGAGAGAGAGAGAGAGAGAGAGAGAGAGAGAGAGAGATTGGGGGGGGGGGGGCTGTGAGGAATGGCAAATGATGGTTAATGCAGTGACATTATTTTTATAAGTATATTATTATGATATATTGATTCTTACATTCTTATCTTAAATAATGTAAGTAGTAATTTTTGCGCCATAACCAGTTTAACCTAAATCTTGCAAGAGAGCTAAATTTTCGCTAGATTTTTGGGCTTCAAACATATACTCGCTTTCGGTGACGCGACAAGTATAATTATATTAGAAATCTTTTATCTCACTACTAGGCGAATTACTTGTTGATCTGTGTATTGATATACCATACAACATTTACCTCATGATTGAACGCAGTGCCTAATCCAAGGAATAAATACTAGAACTCACTGTTTCTTTATCAACACATTATTTTGTCTTTGAAGTGAACTTATATATTGATTTTTGAGAAATAGTTCACTTATTATAAAGGTACTTCACAAAATGTTCCCAACATCGAATTCCTTGAATCACGTAGATGTGTTTTCATACACCGATATTCAAAATCGGTTTAGTTTTGCCCCTAAAAAACCAGTAAAGCAGTACTCTGTATGAAACAATCTCATTTTTAATTAGTGGAAATTAATAAGCGAGGACTAAAAATACAAAATGTTTAATATCTCCGCCGCTCGTGCACGGATTTAGACAATCTATAGCTTGTTAGAAAGGTATTTTTACAAGCTTTCTATTTATGTGCAATTTGTGGGAATATTGTATAGTTCGAAAGCTGTTTGCAAAAAACCTGCTGTGTTTTGATAAAATCGCCCATATCTCAGAAAGTAAACAACATATCGAAAATCAAAAATAATAGTGTCAAATGGCAACGTTAGGCCTTTCATTTGAAACTAATTTCATTAAAATCGGTTCAGCCATTGCTGAGATAATTACATGACATTTTGTACATACACACACACACACACACACATACAGACATTGTCTCAATTTGTCGAGCTGAGTCGATTGGTATATGAGACTCGGCCCTCCGGGCCTCGGAAATAGTTTTCAAAGTTTGAGCGAATCCTATACATTTCTTTAGTAAGAAATGTAAAACCCTAAAAATATCACCATTTTGCATCCATGCAAAAATTCCGTAACAATTTTTAACATACTCCATTTGTACCACGTTATTCAGTAGGCTTCCAGGTATGTAAAAAAAATATAACGGAACTGAAAATCGACAAAAAAAATATTTAGGTTATTGGCCAGGATTTTTTTCTAGTTATTCCTCTGTGCGATGGGAGGTTCAATCGAGACAAAAATTTGGGTTTTTATATATTGGCCCTAGATGAACAATTCCTCCAAATTTGGTTCAAATCCGTGAAGGTCGATTTCAAGTTTGCATCTTTTTTTGATCACTTCGCGTGGAATGACCCATAGACAAAATAGATAATAGTTATTGAAATGATACATATTAATGTACAAAAGTTTTGATCAATTCACTTCACCCAAAATTCGAAAAAATCGCAGCAGCGTGTTTTTTCACGCTGAAACTTTTTCCCCTCCCTTAACACTCCGAAGTGTAGTCACGACACTCCGGTTATGTCACAGACATTACCCACCCATCTGTTCTGCCAAGAGTAATCAGTAATTATTAATGAAAATAAGAAATATACATCTATAATCGCGAGATGAAATGCAGTTTTTTTTAAATATTTGTTTAGTTGTGGAACTATGGGGGACCACGGTGCAGTGTCACGATAGACGAAAAATGTGACGGGCTCAACAAATGTTCGCCCGTACTCCGTTGAGAAAATTTCTTCGAGACCCGCGATGAAAGGTGGTTTTCAAAGATTGGTTTGTAACTATCATAGGTCATAGGTTGTGCTAAGTATCATGGCAATTCCTTTGTTGAACTAAATAAATCGCTTAGTTGAATTGAAACTATAAATCACACGATCGCGGCATTTCAAGGTTTTAGTTTAGCGTTTAACAACTTCCAACAATAAACTCTGCGACCATCATTTCGCTACGAACTTACTACATTGTATCCAACATAATCGCTGTTATAACCCTGAACTTGAGGCGCGTCTTTGTTAGCGTTAGATCTAATAGGTCCTCTTCATGACTCACTCTGCCAGTTAACAGCTACTCATTAATTTTATATAGCTCAAATAATCCAAATCCAATGTCACTCCCAACGATTCATACACATGTTCGGTACAACATCTCAATCCTACTTGAGCCGAACGGAATTTATGCGTGTTATTTTTTTGACTTTCGTTTCCATGGCCACATTGTTGGGAGTAGAAGCATTATATAGGCAAAACTTGATGGGTTTCGTATCAACGCACACGTCTCGCACGCTTTTTACGACCAGACGAACCTCCGCTCCCGCTTGCACCATCAAAAAAGAACTCCTCTCGATTGCCTACTCGAGCACTGGTACTGGAATTTGTTGCCAAAATTAAAGGAGCAACGATATCATTTTTTAAAATATTGTATACAGGCTGGTGTATTGTGTGGGAGCTTCCACGGTTCTGGGAATTGGAAAAAAATGTATTTATTGAACAGTTTACTAGATAAATAGTTTAACATCGAACACTTTTGCTTCTGTGACACTGCTGAATTAAAGGGAAAAAAAATTCTATTTATTCCTGCTTTAAATGAAACATATAAAATGCTTAACTTTAAAATCTTTGAACAATGGTCTTTTCACATTGATTTGTTTCATTCACAAAATGATCCCCAAAGTTTGATGGCACCGCTTTGTACTCAAAAGTGTACATGTACTGCTTCAAATTTTATATCAGTCATAACTGAACAGTCTACCGACGTTACAGTCACAAGCAATTCATAAAATGTAAACATCAAAAGCCATGGCAATACAATAAGCATAAAACAATATAACGTCCCGCCTTCCCGGAAGAAGGCCAATTGTTGCACAGAGCGGCCCAGATTACCCGTATCATCCCCATCAATGCATTGCAAATAAATTTATGCGAACCATCCAAACCATCTGCTTATTGCTACGGTTCCTCGACTCGGCCATTCCACGGAAGGTCAATTGGATCAACGACCCATCGCCGCTAGCACCATCATTATTATCATCATCAGCATCTTCGTTCATCGTCCCGATGACCCAGAAGGAGCTAACAAGTGGTCTAAGTCAAGGCTCTGATTTTGTTTGATTATCGATTATTGTTTGTTTTACGTGTGCGGCTTGAACCTGTGGGAATATCTTTCTTTCCCTCGTGAATTCGCTTCGCCTTTTCATTGTTGGAGTATCTCAACGCTTGCTTACGGTTGTAATCCATGTAGGGGAAACTTTTCGACTTGACGGATGAGACATGCTCCTTTAGTTGTGATTTATCACAGCTCATCCACATGGTGCCAGCTTTCTTTCTCTCGTTTCGTTCAGTGGTTACGCATGTTTCTCATAGTAAGATGGTGTGGCGGGGATAAATTGCGGTTTCTCTTTTCAGAGCAACATCCTGTTTTGGAATGGGTATTTCGTTTGCCTGACTGCTGAGCATTGGCACGAGGACTAGAGAATCAATCATTGAAATACTGAAATAAATGAACTGTGTTGCATTTCCTTATTATCTCGTCCTCGTCCATCTCAAGATGCTCAGCATCAGTAGGGTAGTAGCACTGACTCTGCAATCGTCCTGTAAATTGTAAGTTTCGAAAGTCTCTGCAGTTCCAAAATATTACAGAAGGATTATGGATTGGTCATCCTCGGACTTTTAAAGAATCTACTAATCGAGATCTGGCTTCACCATGTTCAGTGCAAGACCAAACAACATACTCAATGTCGTGGTAACTCTCTTCGCAAGCACAATGCTCTGCGAGCCCAACACGACGAAGATACGCATCTAAAGTATAACGATTGGCCGTGAGTCTAGACATAACACGGATGGATTCCCGACTTACATCTAGTTTTTTGAACCATGTCTGCGGTGATACTTTAGGGATAATTGAATGAATCCAGGCCCGTGCGCAGAAAATTCTCAGGGGGGGGGGGGGGGGTTGATTTTTTAAGTAGAATACTTCTAACGTTTCAATATAGGGGTCCCGTTTCAAAGTTTCTACTAAGATATTTTCCCAGTATTCAAATGTGAATAACTTCCGTTGTACTGATCGAAATCGCTATATTTTTGCACTATCTGATCGGAAATATGTGCACGTATATTGTATTTGATTCCGTAAAATGTACTGTTACTATAAATAACAAAAATAATGTATTTTGTGAAAGAGGTAATTATCAGCGTTGATTGGTCCGAACAAATCAACCAAGCAGCGAGCGTTGCTACTTGCTAGGACCGCCTCTTTGCATCCAATGAACTGCGACTCACATATAAAAGCAGCACATAAGAAAAAACTACAAGCCCGAGCAAATACTCATGGATTCAAATCCCACATAGCCCCTTGAAAAGACCTTAAACATGGTCCGTGCCAAATTTCACAATCATCAAGACACCGTAAAATGGTCTCAATAACCCATAAATACACCAACATATAATATTTTATATGGGATCTACCGGACCATGGTGATGGTATTTTCATGGGTTGAACCCATTTCAAACACCCATGCCAAACCCCATGAGCATGGATGTATTATGGGCTTTTCGTTTGCTCGGGATGGGCAGCCCTATGGGGTTGCACGAGCTGTAGACGTAGGACTATACTACTTAATGTAAAATTATCTTTTTTTCTTAATACATTTATAGTAATAATAAATCAAATATATTTCTTACGTATGGTTTAATCACAACCAATCAACATCGAATATTACATATTGAACCAAACCTTCTTGGTTATCAGGTCATTTCATTTGTAGTAGGTGATCGAATCCGATTAAACTTATTTAAAAAGATCTGAAGAAAGAAGACAGAAAACTGTGACCGAACTAATATCTGGAACTAAATCTTTATAGCATAAGATTAGCTTGTAAAAACTTTTCGATCGTGTGTGGTAAAAAAAACCCGGACCAGTAAAGCAAAATCCAATTTTAGACAATATAATGCCATTTCATGTATAGAATATATAGAATAGGCTTTGTAGTATGTACCTATTAGTAGAATCAAAATACTATATGCTGAGTGGAAATGAATCACGCGAAGGGGAAATGAACCAATGAATTGATCGAACGTAAATAATAAACTTTCATTGTGCAATTTAGTAACAAATTAGATCTACCTACCTACACATTCGCCTCAAACATTAAACCCAAGCGCACAAAGCAAAATGACTCCACGCTGATGATGATGGGTAGAGAGAAAGAGACAACTAATACCACGACACTATATTAACCGTGTTTGCAAATGGAGCTCGCATGTACAAACTATTTTGTGTACGAAGAATTATACATAAAAGTGTGCTGGAAACGAACACAACACAAAAGAACTTCTGCTCGGACGGGACATCACGTTTGTTCAGTCGTTCGATTGAAACACAAAGTGTGTTTTAGTTTTAAGGGATTTGCGTCAAGCCGGCGCTAATCTATTCCGACAATAAGTTAGTGTCGGTTTCTGATGAGGCGAAGCCGAAACGCAACTGTGTAACAAAAAAAATCATTTTAATGATGTACAGGCGCGCCTTTTTATGCATACAATGATCACAGACCACAGAAAAAACAGAACGCTCTTTCATTCGGAGCTAAATACACGAATTTCCAGAGTGCACTGCGAAGGAGTGTGCTCTTTTATTAGTTTTCTTCTAGCAGACGGAAGTGTGGCTGTGATTGACGATTTGAAGGAGATTATGTTGGTTTGTTGAATACTGATATAAGTTTCTGTTGATGGTTTGATTCTGGAGGCAAACTGGAAAACGTGAAACGGGATTTTTATTTTACTTATTCTGTTTCCGAATTTCACTGTTCTACAAGTGAAATACTCCGTTAAAAGTAATGCCCTGGTACTACATTTGTTGTCGGTTATTAAGATATGTGACAATTACAGGATTATTGCGAAGAAATCTGGTTGGTTAAGGTTTGAATATATTATTTTTATAGGACATTCTCTAATGCTGACATTCCACGCGTAAATGCCCTTCTACTGGCTTTTAACTGTGGAATGAGTTTAACTTCCAGTGAGTTCAAATACTATTTGTTATCCGATTTGGCCTTCAATTTATTTATTTGTTTCTAATTTATTTCTAAAATAAAGCAGCTAGTCCAATGCCTTTTGATCCTACTATACATATGTGTAATAAAATACTCAATAATGTGAGTAGTAAAGATGAGTAAAGCCATGTCAAGTGATCCTCGAATTTTTCGCAAAATCACCGATCTTCATGAGGTATGTGTCATTGGATAGGGATTATGGTGAATAACTTTTGGTATAAATATTTCGTTAAAACACCTTTTATTCTTTAAGATATTAACCCTTAAACTTTATTGCATCATAAAATTGTAAATTTCATATCTCAAAAACTACTAAAGATAATTCAATGAATTTTTGCACACTTATGGAATGATATTTGCACTGTCTCATAAAAATATTTTTACTGTATGATTATGTGAACAACGGTACTTTGCATCTATTTAAATATTTCAATTGTATTTTTTCTTATGTTCTTCACGCTAAAAATTTTCAAAACGTATGTCAAATTATGCGGCGATCTTTCACCTTCAATAATCTGTATTGATCATTTTTCATTTTTGTTCCTATCGAGAGTTATGGAGGATTTTATAACAGTGCGCTCTTTCAACGCACGGCCCACTTTGATGCAGCCCGCGAGAACGTACATATTGGCAACGTCGCACATCGCAACGTCAGAATGCGCATCGCGTTGGAAGTGCGCATCGCATGACTAAAAGAAACCACATCTTTCGATTAGTGCAAAAGGGTAAACTTTTCTATACGGATTATCGAAGATGACTTTTTTCCAGATATTCTGAGATGCTTTAAAATTTTTTGACCGAAGTAAACAACAAAAATTATAGTTGCTTAATATTTTTTTTATTAATATAACGTTTCTAACAATTAACATCATCAAAAACATTTTTGTTAGTCAAAGTACATCTACATTATATCCGAATTCATTTTAAGTCAACAACATTAATATTGGAAAATGGAAAATCTTATGAAAACAACATTTTATTTCACGTTTTTGTTTTCACCGAGTGATATTACCTTTAAACAACGATGTGACTTTTGAAAAAAGTTTACTTGGAATCCCATTACTGTAAACATGGGATGAAAAATTGAAAATTTAACGAACATTGTGTTTTGTTCATGTCCATATTTATTTTCGTAGTATTTTTGCACCCATTACGACATATACCACACATGTGTTGACCAATATAATTTTTAAATTTATCACTTCACAAACGACGAACACATTTATGATTTTTTTCAACGGAATAAATCATTCGTGTGATCGACCCATATTTATAACACGAAACAATCGAATGTATTTTTGAGCAAAGTTTGTCTATTTTGAGATAATCTAGCATTTTGTCGAGTTCTTGCTATATGGGAAACACTCTAGTGCGATCGAAACAAAAACAAATGTCAAAACGTTTTTTCACTCGCACTGATGCAAATTAAATGGGCGCGTGATTTAACGCAAGGCTCGATGGCGAAATGCTGAAAAGTTGTAATGTGGATTTGAGAAAAGATTCGCAATAAACCATGCTACCTCTCAGACAAATGAACTGACAATAAAATGTGGTGAAGTATGCCATTTTGCAAAAAATATGTCAACGCAGGTTAAAACATGACCACTGCTCAACTTTTATCATCGGCTGCCAATATCTTCAATGCCTTCAATAATCCATAAATAAAAGCTTGGCTTTTTGATTTAATCTCATAGATGCCAATTTTGCACATGAAATACGCTCCTTCAAAGCGATGCGCATTAGGACGTTGCAACGTGCGGCGTTGCCAATATGTACGTTCTCGCGTGCTGCATCAAAGTGGACCGTGCGTTGAAAGAGCGCACTGTTACAAAATCCTCCATAACTCTCGATAGGAGCAAAAATGAAAAATTATCAATACAGATTATTGAAGGTGAAAGATTTCCGCATAATTTGACATACGTTTTGAAAATTCCTAGCGTGAAGAACACAAGAAAAAATACAATTGAAATATTTAAATAGACGCAAAGTACCGTTATTCACATAATCATACAGCAAAAATATGTTTATGAAATAGTGCAAATATCATTTCATAAGTGTGCCAAAAATCATTGAATTGTCTTCAGTGGTTTTTGAGATATAAAATTTACAATTTTATGATGCAATAAAGTTTAAGGGTTAATATCTTAAAAAATAAAAGGTGTTTTAACGAAATATTTATACCAAAAGTTATTCGCCTTAATCCCTATCCAATAAAATATACTTCATAAAGATCGGTGATTTTGCGAAAAATTCGAGGATCACTTGACATGGCTTTACTCAGATAGTACTATCCACTTGAAAAATAATTACCCACTGGAAACTTGGGAACAAACTTAGTAGTTGAATTTTGCCACACATGTCTCTCGGACTGACGTTTGCAAGTTTCGAGGTAGGAACGAAATTACCTACTCATCTTTTTTTAACGTTTATTTCAAATGAAACGTACAGAAACCCTCAAATTTGTGAACCAAACGACTCAGCTCAACAAATTGGGTAAATGTTTGTTATCGAGAAGGAGTCATCAAAAGACACCGCTGCATAGTGGTCGGAAGCCCCAAAAACGTGAACTTAATTCACTAGAGGTTGTAACCCGTCAGGGTAACAATTTAGCACTGGGTGGAAATATACCTATTTGTGGGTATACACTCCGTAGAGTGTATTTGTTGACATGTAAAATTATGCTCACCGCTGTTCGATATCGTTTACTTTTTCATGTAAATTTTGTTCATTTTCGCGTATGTGAACGGTTTTGTTCGTGAAGCTAGGTTAGATAGTTTTTGTTTTATGTTTGTAGATAAATAACATAGGGATTAGTTAGGTCACCGTTCTCCTTTTGCTGTTCAATTGGTTGCTGGATATACTGCAAGGGCGATGACAGCTATGCACCGAGGCGGTTTGTCGGTTTTGTTGTGGTCGGGTGGAAGGCGACCATCGCGGTGATAGTTTAGTTAGTGACAGACCACGGTATATACAAGACTTCCGGTATATGCAAGACTTGCGGGGAGCAAAGAATCCGGTGATTCATCACCACCGTCGCTAGGGAGGTTCCGACAAAGGAGCAAATCTCACCTCCCTGGCTAATTGTTAGGGACCGCTGCCGGAGCAGTCAACGACCACAGGAGAACGCGGCCGTTGTAGTCCCGGCCGGTCGGTAGCAACCGTCTACCTTCCCGCCATCGTCAGCAGCAGCGGACCGTAAGAAACGACCAGTGAAGTGTTGAGGAAGAATACACGGTAAAAGTAATTTATTTGTTCACTTTTTTTTATTGTTACAGAAATCCGAAACCCTGTAGAGGCACCTAGGCCGCCCTGAAAAGAAGGGTTCGCCAGGCAATCAGAACCCGACTAGTGGACAAACCGCTACTTACAAAGTCAAACCATCGAATATATTGACAGGGTATCTTTGGACGAATTGTTTGTCAGAATATTCCCCACAAACTGATAAAAATCAAAATTAGGCATGGATTACTACGGTCAAACTAAAAAAAAATAACTTTTTATACTGACGGGGTAGAAAGCTGGTATCTTCGACAAAGTTTTAGATATGCTCGTAATGAAGAAATTTTGTTGAACAACTTGAACTTGTAGGACTTATAGTTGTCGATTTATAAAGCGTTTTCTATAGCAACACCCTTAAATTTAGTTTTTTTAATATAACTTTTTCCACTGTGACTTTTCGTGCAAACCATGTTCCAAACAAATGTGGAGGGCTTTAGAAAATGCTTTATAAATCGATAACATTAAGTCCTACAAGTTAAAGTTGTTCAACAAAATTCTTCATTACGAGCATATCTACAACTTTGTCGAAGACACCAACTGTCTATCTCGTCAGTATAAAAAGTTATTTTTTCTAGTTCAATCATAGTAAGCCATGCCTCAATTCAATTTTTATCAGCCTGTGGAGAATATTCATGCGAACAATTGCCGCTAGTGAACGTCTTTGGTATTGTCGACAACTGCGCGCTGCCTGCTGGCTCGTGGTGGATTTGGATTGGTTTGTAGTAGTTGTTAAGCCAACCGATTAAACTTAAACCTCTTGTATCTCGCAAACCTCATCCATCCGGGGCAACCGTTAAGGACTGTTTTGTGTTCTTACTTATTTTGTTTTGTGTTAATCGTCATGTTTTTATCCAAAGCTACTTTTCCTTACTTGCTGTCCAACCTTCGCGATACAGCTGACCTGCTCACATCTGCTGCAAATATTGTCACCTGTTGAGACATGAACCGATCCGAAGGTGTCGACCAAAAGGATTTACATCTGTTTAAAGCCACCTTCGCTTGGCTTCTTACCCTTCTTGGTGCTAGTCGTTCCCATTTATCTGCTAGCTAGTGCTGAGAACTTCTCGGCGGCGGTATTTCACCCCATAACGATGCCCATTTTCGCGATCCATTTCGCTGCCATTCCAACGGAATAATTATCGGCGGTAAAATTTCTCTAGACAACGATATCCCTATTTTCTCCAACTTCGTGTTTTTTTCCTCCTTAGCTGCCGTTGCTAGCCCGCAGACCGACATCTGCTGTCTACTGACTACTGTTGCTAATATCGAATCTTGTCGAAACGTGAACCGATCCTTCAGAGAAGCCGTCCAACTTGACATGCATCCCTTTCCAGCCACCCTCGCAAAGTTTCATCCTTGGTTTCTTCATTGACTTGTTTCTTGAGTGACCGAACTCAAATGACATTTTATTTGTCAAACGGGTTTTTTCCTGAACAGGAAGTTAATAAATTTTTAAAAGTAATTCAAAATCTTCAGGGGGTTGGGGGGATGGGGGTTTTAAACCCCCAAACCTCCCTTGCGCACGGGCCTGAATGAATCCACCGTCCCAAATCTCCATTGTCCCAAGATGTTTACCAACTAGCAAGTGTCAAAGGGCTCTAAAATTTATTGAAAGCCATCTAGTGCCCCAATCTTAGTTAAATTATTTATCAGTTCTTTCATTGAATTTGTGCAGTCATTTCCCCCACCTTCCAATTCTACTTCCCCCTGCTCTTTCTCCTTTCCTTCTGAGTAGGGAAATAATGAAAAGACACTGCAAGGCCTAAATCCCGACAACATTTGAGCCAATATATTCTGATTCCTGATAGATATCCCTAATTTTCGTTTGGACTGCACGCCATAACTTTTCTAAAGCGTACTTCTTTCGATGAAAGAAAAGCGCATTTTATATATCAACGAATTATTTAGATAGAACAGAAATACGTTCATCTCTGTGAGAAATATTTCACTTTTTGGTTGATTATTTTAAGAGATCTATGTGTTTTACGTGCCCAGAGTTGTTAAATCACATACGTATCAATTTTTGCCCTTAGTTTTTATGATTTATGATTTATTTAAATGTATGCTTTAACCAATTTGGTCATTCGCCTGTAAACCCTTAGTTTTTGTTCAAGCTAGGAACTTAATGCTGCTACTAGTTGCAGCATTTTAGCCGCTCTCCATGATTGCCAATGGATGTCTATGGAGGTGTACATAAAACGCGATGTAACAGCAGAGAGACATTGATAGGCAATCCAGGAATGAGACTAAAATATAACTACTTGTTGCTCTTTTCAGCTAGTACGTTAGGTTTAAAGTTTCGGTTTCATTGATTCAGTATGTGGCAGTCGGCTTGTTCGCACCCTTTTTTATGTTGCATGTGAGAACGTGGCTTAGAGAGCAATGATTCGTTTCGACTATTGAATACGTAGCGAAGCATCATCTCTCGCTGTTTTTTGTTCGTTGTGAAATGAAAAGAGAGAGGGAGAGAGAGATGATCATAAATCAGGAAGAAAAGAGAGGAAATGTTCTTAGAAATCAAAAAACAAAGGTAAGAGCGTTTTTCCATACATTAAATGCAAGCTCTTTTGAAATTTTGAAGAATTTTCGAAAGCATTCGCCATTTGTACGATGCGTTAAGTAGAGCTCATCATCAGTGACTCATAAAGATATGTTTTTAGAATTTTTTTTGAATATTCAAACAACAAGAGAATCAAATTGTCTGTTGCATATTTTTGAACATATATTTACTCAACAAAAAGGTTTGTTGAACATCAAAATAAATAAAAATTACGGATTTATAGACAATCTCGCGCAGCAGCCCACCGTGTACAACTCAAACTTTTACCGGAAACAAAAATTGAAATATTTTCTTATTCGAAAGGCTTTACTGCACAGTACAAGCTATTATTGTGATGTAATAATATAGTAATATGAATTTTTTCAAAATATAGTTTAGTTCAGTTTGTGCACAATTAAATTATTTATAAAACAGAGTTTTACTTGTATGCATATCATGCATAGTTTTTTTTTGTAATCGTTCATGGAATTTTGAATGAAAACATGGTTTTCACAAAGTGGGCTTCAAAGTTTTTAGAAAAAATCAAATCACAGGAAATTTACAGGCATGAAATGTTAATCAGTTATACTCTGAAACTTTGCAATAATATTATCAGATAACAATTTTAACGAACTGAAGCAAAAACAAAAAAAAATCGATTTTTTAAAGCTGACTGATGAGGAGACCCTTAAAGTACAACCACTTTCTAAAAGTATGTACTGTATTTAACAGAATAAAATATTATTAATCATGTAACAATTTTTATTGACATTTTTCACGCTGTCAGCTTTTATCCAAAGAAAATTTCTACTCTCGAAATTGGAAAATACGAGTGGATCTCCGGAAGATGGATTCCGATAGCAGTATAACCGGTAATAAACAACATAAGTACATTTAACCTTGAAGAAATCCAAGCACTGTTTCAATACTCGGAAAACAATCGAAACGGTTGAACCTTATTACCTTGTTCGGATGTCTGGAGCAGAGATGGATGACCAGAGTGTGAGGCGTGCGGGGAACTGAGTTTTCGAAGATCTGGAAGCGGCTCTTCATACAAAATCGCGAAGAAATCGTAATCAGCACGGAACTCATCGGGTGAGAGATTTCCAATTAATTTTGAAAAAACTAGTTAGACAATATGATTTTTGTAATGCTGGTTTAATTCATATGTTATTTCTTCGTTTTGTTTTATTTTTGCTACATTTTCGAAATGACATATTCTGGCAGGTTATATGAAGTTGCGTTTAGGTATTTCATTTTTCATATAACAGTAGATAAAGTGTTGTATATAATCATATCCAGATGAGGTTTTATGGTAATTGTTTCGCAATTTAAAAGGTTTTTTTTAAATGGTTCAATTTTGTAAAACATAATGAAAATGATTGAGAGGAGGGCTTGGACTTTTTTCACTTCTCCAAGAGCTCGTCTAGTTAATGGTAGCGGAGTGACAAATGAAAGAGGTTATTATTACGGATCTATGCACTTCACGCTCCCCAATAAGATCAGTTGTTTGGAGTCCATATGCAGAGTCAAGGCCACTAATATGCCTGCTGCCTCTCCCATATACACCGCGACTAGTAGAGTTATAGCTGATTCACAGCAGCAGTAAACTCGTCCTTTTGTCCTTACCTTCAGGAGCGAAACGTTCAGGCCATCAACAGTCAAAGCCGACTACAACGGAAGTAACATTAACTCATTATAACCCCGCTAAGTTAAAACTACCTGTAAAATTATGCTTTGGTTATCAACATATGAAACTTAGGACTGGTTGTTCAAACTATTTATCTATACAGTATTATTTTCGAAGCTGATGATTTTTGACATTAAAAATGTCTTACTCCACTATCTGGGGCTAGGTGTCATTCTAAAATCTAAACTATGTCCCATGTAACGAAACTATGTAAGGTTTGCACGCTTATAACTCCGATATTACTAGATGGATTTTAATCATTCATACACCAACCGATTCAGAAACACCTAACTTAAATATTGGTAATAATTTAATATCTCCCCAATAAAAGTAGACTTTTGAAAATTGGTAAAAATAAAAAGTTCACGAAAAACGGGAAAATTACCATTCGTGAGGCAGATTTCTCAGACACAGCCGTCAAGAGAGGGCAGCTTAGTTGCTCAATGAAACACGAAAAGTCATAAATAGAAGCAACGCATGTCCGTTTAAATCAGTTGTTGCTCTTATCCCATACGAGCAACATCGTCTCCGGGCGATGCAATAAGCGCTATCGATTTTCGGTAACGTTGGCATTTGCACACACTCGCACCTAAGTGACTAAACCATATACGGTTAGTTTTTAAATAGAGGTGACGCGCAAAATATTCACAGATTTTTCCACAATTTTTGATCACAGATTCTTTTTCACAGATGACAGATTTTTGGCTTTTTGATAAAAATTTCACAGATTTTCACAGATTTTTGGAAATATTGTGATTTTTCACAGATTTTTTGGAAATTTATCACAGATTTTTTTTCCTGTTTTAGTCATCACAGATGGTAAAAAGATTTTTTTGGTCGAAACACAGATTTTAATGTGGCATCCCTGGTGACGCGTACCCGTTTGAATCAGTTTTTGTTCTTATGTCGAACGGGTAAGATCATGGCTGCAGCGTCTGGGCACTACAATAAGCGGTAGACGCTATGCATTTTCGGCAGCGGTGGCCGTGTGCGGATTTTTCGGGTACCAGCACAATGATTTGCAAAGTGGGTGGGCGGGGTGGTTTGGATTTAATGCAATACGGTGTGTGCTGCTTAAGAGTGTTGCGTTTGAAAAAATATATTTATTTTTATGCATGCGTGTGCGTTGTAACTTGTTAATCCATGTTTACGGCGCTTTGTAGCTGCGTAGGGTAAAGAGCCTATTGGTTTTCATATTTCATATTTCGGTTATATGTTTTTTATCAGTAAGGCATCTGACAACGTGCTTCTGTAGTTATTGCACTGTTCAGCAGCGTAGTATTTTATATAGGAGAGTACACTCAGGTTTTTTTACGCGGATTTTGAAATTTACGCGGTTTTTATTAACGCGTTTTTTTTTTAAATTTACGCGGTTTTCATTTACACGGCCTGTATCCCCTGCGTGAAAATCTGAAAAATCTGAGTGTAATTGCATCGGAAACAATCACATTCCCAGCAGAACTTTTTGTTTTCTAATTTCAAACGCAACAACGGAAAATTTTAAAACAGAACTTACCGTCCCAGCAGCAGTTTAAGCGGGTGTTCTTTTTCGATTCAAATTCAAGCCATGTCTTAAGCGTTACTGGACTTAAAATTGTTTTCCCAGTTTATCCAGTCAGAATATCTGTCCTACCCTATGTATTTAAAACACAGTTCTAATTGCGTTTTAAAGTATACAACAAATAGAACGGTTGGGTATACTAATTTAAATTTTAAAATAAATCTGTATTAAATTATGAAATAAACCGCTGTACTGAAGATATAATTATGTTAGTCCTATTACCACATAAAACACCTATATAACATAAAACGCTGCAGAATTGGTTTAATAATACAATGTTTACACTACAGAATTATAACACGTTTTAATAATTAGCAACAAGAAAAATGTCACCAAGATAGCATAAAAACCCGTTTTAACTGGTAGTGCGAACGTTGCATAACAATGTAATTTATCAAATAATTTCATTTTTTCCACCATTAATCGATCAAGAAATACTTAAACTTAAGATTGTTTACTTAAGTTTATTAGTACCTTATTGAAAATTTAAATGGAAAATGAAATTTCATATTTCATGGAGAATCTGTATACTTCCGTTGGCGGGCGTGGGGCTTCCTCATCACAGCTCTCAATATGGAACCTTTCTTTTGAATATATTTTCTGGACAGACCAGCCTATTTTTACTAGATGGATCAGCCAAATAATGCCAATCACCTAGTGAGATACTTGATTAATTAATATATTACCGTTAAAAGACCTTCAATAAATTATGTTTTGATGGGGAGGGTATATAGCAAATTGTAACATATGAAAACAGGCGAGTGAACAAGAACGTGAGTCGATATGTGTGATAGATAAAATTCATTTGCACGCTCTTGAAAAAAGCTACATTTTTAATGTCACCGTGGTCGTGTCCTGTACACAACCCTTTAATTTTTTTGAATTTATTGACAATAAAACTATGGGACTGCTGAGTGCATGAACCGTTGATTCCTCTGATTTTCTGTAATAGCTTAAGGATCAATAAAATATCATCGAAGCTAAATCCAAAAGTTATATGTTGTTCTTTAAATTTAATCCTTTTTCAGAGAGCGAGTAAAGGCGCTTTAACCTAGGCTTATTAGTCAGGGCAAGGTACAAATACCTCTGTCCCATCCCAAAGGACCAAAGGAGTGACATTAACCTTCTTAGCAAAGTCACTCCCAACGATTTATTCTATTCCCTTTAAATTGAAACGGTCGGTACGGTTATCCTCGTTTCTTCCTCCTTTAAGATTCAAAACAATTCGTCAATTAAATTATTCATTAAATGAATAATTTAATTGCCGTCTAATTTTGAAACATCTTGAAACTCAACTCTGCACAGTAGGCCTGGCCGTTTTAATATTTGCGATATATGAAAATATGCTTCAAATATTAATGTTGACAAGAAAAACATTACAGAATAACTGCAGTGTTTTCCAGGATGCTTTTCAATACTGGCTGTGTAAGGGTTAGAATAGAATAGAATACAATATTAATCATGTAACAATTTTTATCGCTTTCGCAACCCCGTAAGAAGCGAACATTTTGGGCCCTATTCTTACAGTCACGTCACTTAGTGACTAGAAGAAAATTTCCTTCTAGTCACCAAGTGACGTGACTGTGAGAATGGGGCTAAAAACAAAAACAAAACAAATATAAACCAAACGAATGAAAAAGTCATTTGCATCAGTTGCTGTGATATGAGTAGAATTTCACCGGATTTCTCTGCATAACAGTTTAATTCTACATTATTAGTTTATTTGCCCCGCAACTTCACTACAGATGATGAAAGATACACTTTTTAACTCCGATTGCGTTTTTTCAGCTGTCAATTTAGAAACATGGAACAATCGGACGTATAACGACAGATAGGTGTAAATACTACTTATTCCATCAAACATTCCGTGCACACCCCAAGCACAGGTGCCCTATACCGTTTTTTTGAATGGACCATAAACCATCCAAAGTAATCAATCGTTTTAAAAAGCCCTCAATCACATTTTTTTTACTGCGCTGGACGTATGTGAATGTTGGCACAAGCACTTGTAAATACGCATGAGAAGCATAGCAAACATTTACCACCCGGCGCTCATTTGCGACTTTGTTCACGCACTTAGCATAAATATATATCGTCGAACATCATAATAACGATCTCGTCGCCCATTTTTGTTCGTATTCATCCAGTGACACACGTTTCGCGTGGCACCTCCCACCGGCGATGGAAAGTGTGGTGACGTTTGAAAGGCGCTAGCTCGGGCACGAGTTAACGGCCGCGATACCGATACCGGCCTAAGGGCTACATAGAAGTAATGGTTAGACGTGACCCGCTCGCTTGATGATAAAATATCGAGGTTTATGCTACTATTTCGGCAGTGTGTTGTGGCAGCCCAAACTCACAGCCAGCTGTCATATTTAGACAGGCGCTCAGTGGGTGGCGTGAAAGCAAACATATGTGCGAACGAGGAAGTATCACGCGAACAGCAACAGATAGCGGAACGACCTTGAAATATGAAAAGCAATGTTTAGAATGGAACGCTTTACGTGTTGGCATTCCTATAGAAAGTGTTTTGTGTGATGCTTTGAGTTACACACGTACTGGCTTTTCGGCGGATGAGATTTTAACATTCTACGTACCGCACAGCTTGCCAAAATTTCTGGTTAAAAATGTATGAGATACTAAGACAGCTAGAGGGTTTACTCCTGCAATAAAGAGCTGGCCAGAAAATGAAAAATCGAAACTCAGTTCATTTCCTCCACTACTTAATACCACTGTTTATCTGGATACATTGCAGGCCTATTTTGTTTAATTTGTTTTATTAACAACCTGGCTGAGCTGTCAACAGAAGCAATACATTATATTTGCGTTCATGTATCTGAAAGTCTTTTACTTGTCGATTAACCATACGAGCCATAAAATCACTACTCAAATAAAGGTACGTACACTCAATTAACTTTATTGGCCACTGATTTTAATTTATGTAATAGATTCAGTCCCTGACCCTATTTTTATCCTTCAACCGAAGAAATTGGCTTTGCACCCTCTTAATTATGTTATTAGCATCAACACTTTTGTTGAAATAAAGCTTTAGCTAAATAATATCTCGTCGTTTACCCAAATATTATATTAATATTATATTAATGTCACAAAAATGTTCGTGGCTGTGGTCCACTAGAGTTTGATAAGTCTACCCGATCAGAAGAGCATAACAAAACAATAACACTATTATAACTATGGTTGATATTTAATACAGCTGGAGATATATTCAGATAACGGAATTGAAAGTGGATTGCGGACAATTTCTATACTTTCAATATTATAACAAAATCTATTATGAGACCATCAACTTATGAATTGATCGTTTGTTACTAGGTCACTGTCATTAGATGATTATATCTAATACAGTTCTCTCACAGAGGACATATATACTTTTGGAAAAAAATTATATCTCATTTAGTTTTAACTTTGATAAAATAATTTCAACTTTTGTTACAATTTTGTTATCATTAGCCAGGTTCTTGTTTTATTTTTTTATTTTAACATCTAACCAACAAGATTTATAACAGGTTTAGTTTAGTTTGAAATAAATAACTCCAGGTGTTATAAATCAGTTATGTCCTTCTGATCGGGTATTATTATTATTGGAGACCGTATCTCAGCCAAGAATTGATCCACTTGGTCCTGCTCCCCTGTCGTAAGAGGCGACTGAAAACAGGAGCCAAAGTGTTTCTCGAGCACTAAATGTCTGGCGGGATTAAAATGTGCCAGTCGTGCACGGAGTATCATGGGACTTACCCTTGCTGTGTTAGCCGAATCCCTAGCACAGTGGATTTTCGATTCTTCGCAAATCGTGGGATTCTAATGATGATCATATCTCTAATACCCATTCGCTATAGGCGATTATTAGCCAACGTGTTTGGTATTTTCTAGTTGCTGTATAATCAGTGCTGGTGATGAAATATCTAAAGCTCTGATCGACCGTGGTTAGAGTAGCATAAATTAATCTTCAGCATAAACGGAGAACAACTATGAATCTATCCCGCCTTGTGCAGGAAGGAAAAGCTTCCATAGCTGTGGTTCAAGAACCGTATTTCCATGGAAGAAGCTTCCATGTTGGAAAGCTACTTAACCCCGTCTTCGTAGCTTTCAACAAAAATGGAAACTTGCGAATAGTGCTATTGACGCAGGTCTTATATCCTACCGCATAACTCGCGATATTTGTGCTATCACAGTCAATATGACTGTTGATAACAATAGCAGGTAATACGTTTATTGTTCGACATGTTAGCTGCATAATGAATAGACAACTTCTGATAGTTTCAAAGGGGCTGTATTATACGGTGGCAGAAATGGGTTTCTACTTATAATTGACAGTGATGCAAATGCCCAGCACATAATTTGGGACAGCTCAGACATTAATTTGATGGAGTAAGATGTAACCATCTGCTCTGACTGTATTACGCATGAGTTTTCAAACTGGCTCGTACTTGAACTGTCATTTTCTGATCATAAATCTTTAATAATATAAGTATTTAATCACTTAAACGTCTCGCTAGATATTATCACATATCCTTAACCCAAATCTACGAACTGGAATTTCTACACCCAAAACTCGGCCGTAATACTTTTACTGTAATAAGAAAAAAAAATGCTATAATAGCAAGACGTTTAATACCAAAACGGTCGCAACAAAAAATTCTCCAGACGACAACACCAACACATTCAAATCTTCTCTGCGTCGCACGCATGTCCATCAATTCTTATATAATAAACTAGCTGTAACCCGGTGCGCTTCGCTACACCCATCAGGACTAAACGAAATATTTTAAAAATACTAAAAATAACATAATATTTTTGTTACAAAGAAGAAACTTATTGTAATTCTCGCGGATAGACAATGTTCTTAGTTTGACCACCCGGAGCACAATTAAATTAATTGCTCTGTTTTCCTACACACAATCGTTTGAAATCCCTTGGTATCATTCGAATTCGAGGTGGCAGTACATTTGCTTCTTTATATTTTCTAGTTACAATGGTCGCTTAAATGAAATTTTTCAACCAAAGCATGCGGTGCGCAGTGTTGCAAAAAGACGTTTTCACGATCAAAATTCAATAACTCCTGAAAATCTTTACTGAAGTTACTAAAGCTCTATGTAGTAACAGTAGCGAGATATGTAGGTTTGCTTGGGATAGACCCATTCAAAACAGTTTTTCGAATATAACTTTTTACGATTACTTTTTATTATGAAAAGTGTCTTCTACAAAGTTGTTAAAAGCGATAAAATACACATTTTTTTTTAAACAACGAAGAATCTGAAGCTCTCGAAACAACAAAGTTATTGTCAATTTTCAATATTTATTTTTTCAATTTAAACCTTAAGCAACTTCCTTAATAGCAAAAATTCGTAGGAAGAACTTTATTCTTTCGTTTAAATATAAAAACCTTCGTCTGACGGAGACTGCTGGGTAGGTTACGTATAAAACCAATACTGCTGAAAGCATGGTGGATCGACTGAATTAAATAATTCAACACGTAAATCCATAGATTTATATGCGTAGCAGAATTACCATCGATTTTATTTTGGATGGAGTAGTGTATGAAATTGAAGTCAATATACGCAATCGATTAATTCTTCAACAGAGTGTATTATTTTACAAAATCATGTGGAAATGTGGTGCAATTTATTTTTGCATCGATTAACATTTTTCCAATTCATATATTTAACTTTTTTTTGGCGAATTGACCTACGAAGGTGTCTATGAGAATCATTCAATAAAAGTATGCACATATAGTGAAAAATTCTGTTTTCGAAACATATTTCCAATGATACGAAGACATAGCGGAGTGTTGATGGACGTGGGTAAAGTTAATTCATAAAAAATGGCACATTTAAAAAAATATTTTGGCGATACAGAGAGTATTAGTATATTCATTAACTTTCCATATAGTCACTGCACAATTGAACAATATTTCTTAAAAAATATCATAGCCGAATACTGAAAATTGAGCCAGTGACAGAGAATCTCTGGAGGTATCTCGTTGAAAACTTGCTTTGTGGAGTACATCATAAATCAAAATATATTGGACCAATCGTTTTCAACGTTTGCACAGTTCTTCTACATATCCCCAGGTATTGATCAAAACGAAAAACGAAAATGCAATTTTCGTTTAAGAAATCATGAAACTTATTTTTGTGAACAAAGTTATGATCTTTAATGATGTTATGATACTCTATTCTATTCTATTCTATTCTAACCCTTACACAGCCAGTATTGAAAAGCATCCTGGAAAACACTGCAGTTATTCTGTAGAGCTTTTCTTGTCAATATTAATATTTGAAGCATATTTTCATATGTCGCAAATATTAAAACGGCCAGGCCTACTGTGCAGAGTTGGGTTTGAAGATGTTTTTTGAAAATTAGATGGCAATTAAATTATTCATTTAATGAATAAGTCAATTAACGAATTGTTTTGAATCTTAAAGTAGGAAGAAACGAGGACAACCGTACCGACCGTTTCAGTTTAAAGGGGAAATAATAATAATAATCATAAAAATCGTTGGGAGTGACTTGACTAAGAACGTTAATGTCACTCCTTTGGTCCTTTGGGATGGGACAGAGGTATTTACACCTTGCCCTGGCTAATAAGCCTTGGTTAAAGCGCCTTTACTCGCTCTTAATTTGCGGCCGAGTAATCCGGATGTTTTTCCGAACTATTCTGGCTGCTGTTGAAAACTGGAAAATCTGACCAGCGACAATCGTATTTCTTTTATTTTAAGCAAGGGAATCACGTCGGAAGTATTGCGCATTATTCGTACAATGATGCGCTATAATACGCACTGTCTCCGACATGAGGGATTAGCACTAAACAAGTGAAAAAAACGACTGTCGCTGGTCGGACCCTCCAGCGTTCAACTGCCATAATAATACTAACGAACGAACCAACGAATTTTAGAAACAATCTTTTAGAAAATGGCAAATACATCTGACTTACGTGTAATAAGATCATCCAGAATGCTGTTATCTGCATCTATCGTGATGGCGGCCTTGAGTCCCACAAACAGAATACTCACGATTTTCTGGATTCCAGTTGTAGTTGATGTTGCATTCAATCGAGCTCAGGAGATCTCTTCTCATGCCAGCCATCGCTTCAAACATTTGCTTGAATGTTAAATACTCCGGAATGAACGCCTTTGTCGGGTTCAACAATACCTGCAGGAGGTCACCGGAATGAACCAGTTCCGGGTTTGCCAGTTTTGAGAGGATTGCCTGAGGTTGGGCCGCTTGCGAGTGGTATGTGGTCGTATCTCCTCGAACTCCATCCGCTTTGGACACGAACTTCTAAATTCAAAATGGTTCTCTTCATCAGCTGAGTTGTTGAAGAGCAGCGAACGAAAAACTTTATTTTCCAAGGGGTGAGTCGCTTAGAACAATGTGCCATACACATTGTATCACCTATGATAACACGATATAAGATTACGATTCACAGTAATACACGATCATTTCACTCGTTACCACAATGTGTGGCACAATGAGGCACACTTTTGACAACTCAAAAACTGTCAACAAAGTGTAGTTGAATACTCATAGCAACCATTGCTTTTGTTTTACTGAACACCATGGCACACCGTGGCACATCGTGGCACATTGCGGCACAAGCTACCACGCTATTAGTTTGTGAGCACAATTCGATTTGTGCTAAGCGACTCACCCCTTGTTATTTTCTCAAAATCGTGTCAGGAGCGAAAAAAAGCACCTTCGTCGTCAGAGGTTGCTGTGATCCATTTTAATCGATCTTTAATGATGTTATGATATGAAGGAGAACTGTGCAAAATCAAACAATTTGGTTCAGTAGATTTTGAGTTATGCTGTACATCGGATTTTCGAGGTGTCTCCTAAAGATTCACTGTAACACACCCAATTTTTGCTGTGAACATTTAGGAAAATATTGCTTAAATGTTGCATTATTGACTGAATAGACTAACACTCTCGGTATCGCCATTGTTTTTTTGAGTACGGTATTTTTTCTACAATAATCTTACCCCCTTAAGCAAGAGCTGATTTCATCAGTAGGTGTCGACTAACGGGTTAAATTTGACGAAGATCGCCGACAACGCCACCAACTATTCGATTGGTTCCTTTTATGGGTCATCGTCAATTCGTCCTATATAACAGTGTTGCATTCTTCCAGAATTTTGCTTATACCCGAATTTTGATTGATATTGTAAGTAACGACACCATAGAGTCATTGACCACTGTGCGCCGGTCGTGTTTTTCGCTCCTCGTATACGTTGAATTTAATACGAAACATTTATCTTTCCTGTTGATAAAAAGTGTCGAACTGCAGCAATTACTTTATGCGTTATATATCCTGTGATTGTTAAAGTGCAAAAACGAACGCAATTCTACGATATTTTGCAAAATTGTCTGATTTATCTCAACTATCGAGGTGCCATTGTTCGTCTGATCGAAGCGTCGCTATTATTATTTTTCTGTACAGAATGGTGTGCGAAGTGTTATACGGCGATCGATTGCAAAGTCGATATTATTACTGTGTGCCAAGGAAGCTACTGTAAACGATTTCATGCTCAATGTGTGGGATTGAACGAGGCTAACATCAATGCACTCACCAAAAATATTATCTGGTTATGCGATAGATGTTTGGAAGCATTTATTGAAACTGTCTCTACCTCGCTGACTGAGTCGCCAGAGCCGAACCCATCTTCAAACAATATCGAGTATGAGGTGGCTTATATGAAATTAAAAATCGATGAAATTCAAAGCACATTATCTCAACTATTGCCAAAGCGTTCATGCCCATTCAATTCTACCCCGGTTTCGTCTGTGGATCCACCGAACGAATCGAGGAATACAAGTCGGATTGATTCACCAACCGGTAATGCACATAGAAGTGATATGGAGTTCTCTTTGTTCCTGTCGAATATAGAACCTCATGTTACCGAAAGTGAAGTGAGTGCCTTAGTTACCCAGTGTCTCGGACTCAATTCAACTGATACAACTGACATCAAAAAACTTGTTTCCGGATGGAAATCAGTCGACGATATTGATTATGCGTCGTTCAGGATAGGGCTTGATGGAAAGTGGAAGCCACTAGCCCTGCAGGCGACTACTTGGCCTCGAAACGTCCGCTACCGTGAATTTGTCAACCGAAACAACACGACGTGGAAACCTGGATGTTGAACAACACATTACGAATATTGAAGGTTTTGATTATTTTATTTGTTTACAATTATTAGTGTTTATTTACAAATGACGAACTGTGAGAAGTGTTATATTTTTGTTTTGTATAAAATGTATTGTTAAAATTGTGTCCTGTATAAATGGTAAATTTTGTAATTGTAACTAGTATAAGAAACCACCATTAGGGCCAAGGGGCCTGTTGGTACAAATAAATAAATATCAAATAAATATCAAATAACGTTTTCCGCAAACGCAAGATTTAGTAGTTATTTTAGGGCAGAGCTGTTCGTCTATCATCCAGCAATGTTGATTTAACTTCAGATGAAGCGATCGCAAGTGCAATTTTCAATTTTATTTTCGACAAATTCATGCAAATCACCAGTATTATATTGTCATTCGCGTAATAGATCTCTATCAAATAAATTTTTACCATTCCATTTATGTTCTGGTAAACATACATGCAACAATTTTTTTAAATTTTTGAAGTGATTGATAGATATTGCATCAGAAACCCTCCCTCTCCTTCAGATTCCGAAATCAACAATCATGTCCACCGTCTTGAAGGAAGAAATACTTATGCCAAATCATATAATATATATATATATATATATATATATATATATATATATATATATATATATATATATATATATATATATATATATATATATATATATATATATATATATATATATATATATATATATATATATATATATATATATATATATATATATATATATATATATATATATATATATATATATATATATATATATATATAGGGTTCTTCAGTACACCCCCCCCCCTCTCCCTTTCCTCGGCTTAGGTACTTCTCACCGTCCCCATCGTGCACAAAAACCACCCCATGACCATCTCCTTAGTGGAAGGAATATATATGTCAAAAGTGAATTCATCGCTAATAATCACATTGAATGCATACATAAGGATTACATTCTTCGCCCCCCGTACGGGAAGCACGACCTACGGTTTCGATCCGCGCATCCGAACCGAAGACACTTGTCTGGATCTAAGCACCAGGTCTGGGCCTGGTTCAGGTCCGGACCTGGAAAGGGGATAGGCTAGATCCAGAGACCGGTCCGGATCCGGGTACTGATTCAGGTCCAGGAACTGGTCCAGATCAGCGTGTTGGTGCGGATCCGGGAGGTCCGGTTTTGGGAACTGGTCCGGATTCAAGAATTGGTCCGGATCGGAAACTGTACTGGATCCGGAAACTACTTATAATTTTTATTTCACTATCCAACCTACCCAGTAAAAAATCTGTGATTCCGGCTGGTTTCTGCTAATATTGGGGCATATTCCAGCCTGAAATTGGGCAGAAATCCGCCAGAATTCCGTTTGGTTTGACCCGATACTAACACTATCATAGAAATCGACCGAAATATCCTACATATGCACACTGAGAAACAAAAATATGCATAGTTAGCATGCTTTCTGTTCCCTACTCTTTTATTCTGCTGTATTTTTTATGCATTTTCATGCATAAACTTCCAGTAAGCATTCAGTGAGTGGATAGACCGAATATGCCCAATGCATACAATTTACAGCAGAAGAAACGAGAGGCAGATAGAAAAGTGTGCTATCGATGCATAAATAAAATTCTGCGTGCATAGAGCCGAGGCTGACACATACTGAAAAGTGTTTGGTTGTGTGATACACATACATGAACAGCAACCGAAATACGTCATTCCACCGTTTACTACCCAAGTAACCACTAAGCCGTGAAAATGGCATCAATTCGGTTCTATAGTCGCTTATAGATCAATGGTAGCAGAGCTTATAGGTTCAATATCGTACTTTAGTGCTGCTTAATGACCACTTTTGGGGAAATATTCGGCTGATATACTGCCTACTCCTACTTTTTCCACCACGCCTATGGAGATAAGACAAAACAATTTGTGGTGGGTAGAACCCACTGGTTGGAAAAAAACGAAACAAAAACAGGGAATAAAAAGTTTCTTTCAAGGTCTTTATGTCGCATGCGCCGTTTGATTTTTTTTGCAGTACAGCGTACGTTCCAGGCTCGAACTTCTGCCTTTAGAAGATTTGGAAGTTACTTTGCTCCAGCGCGCTTGACGTTTCATCCATTTGGGAGTTGGCTAATCTAACTGATATTTGGCGATCTTTAATTTAGAGATTTCTGTTGTGATTATACTTATAATTGGGTGCAAGGTTTTGATCATATTTTTTAAACTATCATTAGATGTATACTTAATTGAAACAAATCATCGCAATGTACCGTATCATTTTATGGCTCGAAGGCTTTGTGCCCTTTAATTTGTTTACGACGACCTGCCCAAACCTCGGAAGCTGATAAGGTTTCCTATGCTTACAATGTGCCTCATATTTGTTTTGATTTGGAATTTATTATTTAGAGTAATGGAAAGGTCAACTATAACAGGCCTTAAAATGGCATCGGTGACTACCGTATCTGGCTTATAGCTATAAGGTTTATAAGCTTTACAATATAGCCTCATATACCCATATACGACCTGTTTTAATGCTTAAAATTCGTAGTGCTTATAAGCATTAGCAAAGCTTGTATAAAGCTTATAGACATTTGCAAAGCTTGTATAGAACCTATGAGCATCGAAAAGCTGTTATAAGGTGAATATAATGCTTGCTTTAGTGCTTAGTGGTTACTTGGGTACCTTTTCGGGAATATGAGTTTAATACTGCAATGCGCAATTGCATGGTCTGTTACCGAAAAGACAATAGAATCTTCAGGGGCGGCGAAACACTTTACGCCCGAGTGGGTAGAAAGCATAGGGTGAGGGGTCCATTAGTAAGGATTTTTTCCCTTTTCGCAATGCACACGCTTACATTACATTCACATTAAGTCACGTTCGTTTATGCAAATGGAATTGTGGCACAGCGATGTTTTCAAATGTGTGTAGTGCGAAATACATGCGTTGTTTTTTTTGAAATGGTTCAAAATTTCGAGTGGGTAATTATCCACTCGGTTATTTTCGAGTGGGTAGTACTACCCATACTACCCACGCTTTCCGCCGGCCCTGAGAATCTTACCCAAAAGTAATGGAAACATACCCGTCGGATTTTGGGTGTAAATAATACCAATGTGAAACAGGAATCACAGAGCTTAGAAAAATTAAAGAGCAATCAGTGAGAGTATAGGATAGCAAAATCAAAATGAAAAATTAATGGCGATTTCGCTTGAACCTGAAACTGAGTCAGGTTCTAACCCCAACTGCTGTCAGTTCATACATTTTGACAGCAGTTGGGGTTAGGAACTGACTCAGTTTCGCTTCAAACGAAAACCACATAAGAAACTTTTCTCGTTACCTGATGTACGGCTGCATAACAAAATCAGTCGGTTCTACCGACCACAAAACACTAAACCGTTACAAACGCATACATCTCTAGTAGCCTTTATTTCGTTCGCACAAAGGATGTGCAAACATGTGTAGCTTTCGTTGCTCGCGGAAAAACCTATCACCTCATTCAGATTTAACGATGCAATTAAACTGCTTCAAATGCTGGTAATTCGAAAGAAAATTTCTCACATTTTTTGTACGATCAGGATTTTCACGTCAGATACAGGTAAGGATTACTTTATGGATGAATTAAGGTTGCACAGAGAATGCGTAAAATTCGCAAACGAAAAAAGCAGTTTTTTTCTACACCGTATGTCAGATCTTCATAAAAATCAATCAGCGTATGTAGAATGTTGTTACTGTACTGCTGATTGATTTTTATGAAGATCTGACATACGGTGTGGAAAAAAACTGCTTTTTTCGTTTGCGAATTTTACGCATTCTCTGTGCAACCTTAATTGTTGTTCAATATTGTCGAACAGAATATTCATTCAGTGTAGTGCAGATCAGAACGGAGCCATAGCTTACCACAATTTAAATATTTCGTTCGAAAAAAGAAACACTCAAGTAACGTACGTACATATGTCCCAAAAGCTGGTAATAGATGTTTATCTATCTGATGCATACGTTTATGGTGTCACATTTGGCTAACTTGTTTTGTTAAGTACTTCGAAGGGTTTGAAGCGGCACCAAAAGATGATCTTTAAATAACATATGCGAGAAGGCATCTCGCCGAAGATCCTACGGCTCACTTAGAGATTATTTACTAAAACAAACATTTTCATCGCTTTATTCCATTACCAAAATAATCCAACAAATATATTCTTTGTCCAAATTTCAGATCCACAAGGAATGGCTAGAGAAGCGTGCCGCCAGCCGGTTCAGTGGTAACTCTAGCTCGACCCTAAAGACTACCTACCTGCGAAGATTGATCAAATTCAAAAATGAACACGAGCCCTTGTCAGAGAATGACATTTCCTTTGTACCGCATTTCAACCAGCATAACAACGACAATAGTGAACCGTCCAAGATTATTAAGGATTATCAGTCCGGCATTGACAATAACCTTCAGGATAATGAATATGGAATCAGACGGGCTGAGCATTCCGGAAGTGTTCCTAGCGAATCGGAGGGAACCAACAAAAACCAGACCGATCGGGTTTCCGGGGCTCTGTTCGACAATAAACAGCAGCCTTCAGACGTTTCAATGTCAATGCAGTCTAGAATTTTGGAGCATCACTTGGCCGGTCTGGAAACATCTAACGAGATACCCCTGGTGACACCTGTGCCCGTTTCCCCATTGCTTGTAGACCAACAGCTGCAGCAGCAGCAAAGGGAAAACACTCCAACCGAACAAATTGAGGCGGTAACCAAAATGAATGAGCCCGGTAAATCCAGCGAACAGAATCGCATAAATGATGATTTGCCAGTGAGTGCTAATGTAAGCGGTGGCAGTTATACATTAAATAGCAATGTAACCAGCGCTTCTGGGAGCATCGCGGCGGAAAGGAAACCCGAGCGACATCCGGCCATAATTAATAACGAAACCACAGACGATGAGAGCAATGCGTCTTCCTCGCCGCTCGGCCTCGCTTCGGTCGGTTCGGCCACCACTGCGATGCCTATCGAGGAAAAGGATACAGTGGACCAAAGTCAACAGCAGCAGCAAACAGGGAATGTGACTGTAAGGAATGTTTTCGGTCCCTGGAGTAATTGGACTGCCTGTTCCAGATCCTGCGGCGGTGGTGTCAAATCGCAGCAGCGGAAATGCTGGCGACGAGAGTGAGTATTAGCAGTCTGATTTTCTGATAATCTTCTCCAAATGCTGGATGATTTTACAATTGTTACCCTTTTTAATGGCTTATTTAACACTTTTAGACACGTTTACGTCTATTTAATTGTATACTGGGGCCACATTATTCAACCAATTCGAAGCGACTTTTTCATACAAGCTTGTATACAAAAACTTTTGTTTCGAGATGCGCAATGTCACCCCTGGTCACTGGTGTATGTTTTCAATTTTCACAGACCTAGAGCGTAGCATACTCTTTAAATGTCATCGTTGATGAATTACTTGCTTAGAAAAACCACAAATGCAAAAATTAGGTGTTTAGCACACATTAGTAAAACTCCATAAAATTCATTGAATTAAACTGAAATCTTCGACAATTATCGCAAAGATACAGAGGAATCCGGGGAAACCTAAGCCACGGTGTTCCTAAAACCGTTATTAACTAAAAAAAATTACCATAAATTTGGCATACGGCATTCGACAGATACAGTATCCAAGCATCTTCTCAGTGAATTTCAAAATGATCCATCGAGGGATTCGAGAGATATGGCGATTTGAAGTTTTATGATACGTTTCATAAGGCTACCAGCAAACACCCACGGGTTTGGTCCAATCTCTATGAACAAAAAAATATTTGTCTACTTATTTAGTACATGGCATTCAAAAGCTATAGTAATCAAGTATATCCCCTGCAAGTTTGGAAATATTTCATTGACGGAATCGAAAGTTATAACAGTTTGGATGTGGTATGCGGTCATAGATGGGTTTTCTACCAGACTTCAAGCGTGAATCCATGTTTGTCCATTGACTATTTAGATCCTTTATACGTGTCGCGATTTTTAAAGGAAACCCTTACCATTTTATTACATAAATATAATGTACAAATGGTGTTATTAATATGGTGCACTGAAAAAATATGGAAATAGGGTTGTCTACCAAACGTTAAATATAACGTGTAATTTAAAAAAAATAGATGAAAGTTGGAATGTTTACTTCAAAAGGCCATATCTCAATGGTATGTTGCCTGATTCTAATTATTTTTTATCAAGAAGAATATAAAATAGTGTTTGCTACTTCAAACAATAGACAACTTAATTATCCTCAACTATATGTATTATCACTATTTAGTAAATATCTTTATATTCAAAACGACGACCTATCAATTTCTATACATTAGTTGAATGCAACGAATGCAAACTATAAATCATGGAAAAATAAAACCATAAATTCAATACATATATTCAAAAATATAAAGGTATTTGCTGATTCAGATCAATTTATGTTATGATACGGTTTTTGTTGGAAATTTTGTACAATCGTGATTCGCTGGTTGGGTTGACAGATGTTAAAACTGGGGGATGTTATTAGTAGGGGGATCAAAGGGGATGTTATTAGTACAAGTTCATCTGCTCATATCTCTAACTATTGTTAGTTTGATTGTCGAATTGAATTTAACATGAGAATTTGACATTCAGATGTCGACAATGGACCAACTAGCGCGGAGGTCCAACAAAAAAGCGGCTCCTGTTAAAAATTGAGCGACCAGCGAATCACGACTGTGTTAGTTTTAACATTTCATATATCCATAATTTGTAGTAAACAGCAATTGCAATCAACTAGTATATAAAAATTGATAGGCCGCTATTTTTTAATACAAAAATAATCACTAAATAATTATAATACATATAGTTGAGACCAATTATATTGTCTATTTATTTATGTAGACAACTCTATTTTATATTCTTCTTGATGAAAATTAACGATGAAACGTCTACCTGTTCAATAATGAAAAAAGAATTAGAATCAGGCAACATACCATTGAGATATGGCCTTTTGAAGTAAACATTCCAACTTTCATCTATTTTTTTTTTAATTTACACATTATATTTAACGTTTGGTAGACAACCCTATTTCCATATTTTTTCAGTGCACCATATAAATAACACCTTTCGTGCATTATATTTATGTAATAAAATGGTAAGGTTTTCCTTCAAAAGTCGCGACACGTATAAAGGATCTAAATAGTCAATGGGCAAACATGGATTCACGCTTGAAGTCTGGTAGAAAACCCATCTATGACCGCATACCACATCCAAACCGTTATAACTTTCGATTCCGTCAATGAAATATTTTCAAACTTGCAAGGGATATACTTGATTACTATATCTTTCGAATTCCATGTGCTAAATAAGTAGACAAATATTTTTTTGTTCATAGAGATTGGACCAAACCCGTGGGTGTTTGTTGGGAGTCTTATGAAACGTATCATAAAACTTCAAATCGCCATATCTCTCGAATCCCTCGATGGATCATTTTGAAATTCACTGAGAAGATGCTTGGATACTGTATCTTTCGAATGCCGTATGCCAAATTTATGGTCATTTTTTTAGTTAATAACGGTTTTAGGAACACCATGTAAGCAAATCGCCTTTATAGGTAGATAGATATGAGAAAAAATTTATCGGTCAAAGGTCCTAATTGTTAGTTTGAAACCTCAGCTACATTTTGGTGCCATAAAAGCTTATTTGCACCACACCATGGCAGCGCTAAGCGACGATTTGCAAAACTACGTTTTTCAATCCTTTTCCAATCTAGGGGTAATTCGGACTTCCCTACGGGGCAACTCAGACCATATTTTTTTTAGTTTTTACAATGGAATTATGTTTACCTATGAAACATTTATTAGAGAAACTCCTTAAGCAAAAAAAATGTGTTACAAAAACATAATCTGGTTAGTCACAGCTGTCGATTGACGCATCATATATTTTCTTTGCTGTGGCGTGAGGAATCGTCTGCGTAGGCGTAAGCCGCTTAATGATGTTTGATGGAATAGGGGGTCCAAATAGCCGCGCACGCTCATTTCGCACAAAAGTGGCGAGCATCTTGAAAATATCTGTGTTTTCACCCAAATAAAAATTATTCCATAAAATAGGAGTTTCAAGCTTTCTAAAGTACTCACCCGTTATTTTCACTTTTATTTGTTGCTTTGATCACGGTTTTACCATTATAGGGTAAAAGGGTATAATACGCCCCACCGGGGCTAAATGCCCCTCTTCGATTCCCAGGATTCCTGAATTATCTAAAAAGTAAAAATGACTGATAACAGTATCGTTTCATGAAATCAACGTACTAAGTTAGTTTGGTATTTTTAATATGTTGCAAAACAACAATATACACAAAAGTTTCAAAAGAGCTACTTTTATGTAAGCTTCCACTTTTTCCAATAGCATTACAACCAATTAGAAACAGTCGGATTCGATAGAACTATTTCAAGTAGTTTACTACAATATTATAGTTACTATCTTAGTTTTTAGCTTGGCTTAAAACTATGTGTGTGTGTGCGTAGAATTATTCATGCATTCACAACAACTCATCACCGGCCAAAACGCCCCACCCATACTCACCGATTGCTGTGGGGCATACCGTCCTCTTGTGGTAGGGCATATTACACTTTCACCGGGGTCATTTTGCCCTGGGTGAAAGAAAAAAACCAGAATTTAGTCATCTTTGAAAAATGTTTAATAGTAGTTGTATCAGGATGTTTTTAATAAAAAATGAAACGGGTACTAATTTCTGACTAATATAACAATAAATTAGAGTCATTAGTTAGAAGATCATAGCGTCGAATGGTGAAATATTGCTATTTTTCCTTAAGGGGGGCGTATTAGACCTGTTTACCCTAATGATTTTTGTTTTGAAGATGGCGAAAACATGAAACACGTCTTAACTCCTTTTTACCAAAGGCGTTGTTTAGTTATATAAAGGCTCGCACAGAGTGAAGCCAAATCTACCTATCGAACAGTCAGGCTACCTATCGTGCAAAATAAACAAACATTCTTCTTCCGGAAGAACAACAATGTAAAATAAATTACATGAAATAGTATTTTGAATAAAGTGCTATAAGCCACGAAACAGTAGGTTTTCAATTCACTCCACTGTGTAACTCGGGGGAAGTCACTCAAAGTTACAGCAAACAATGTAGGTGCCAGCAACAAAGAAGAGGGTATAATTTTAGGCAGTGTTGCGCATTCCTCTGTACGGGACTCTATAATACCACAGACTCTACTTTTTACAAAAACCCAAGAATTACATTCAGCTGTCATTATGTTTTAGAATAGCGGTTCCACGGATATGTACGACATAGTCAGAAAGTCTTACGATTTTCTGAGAAATCGAGAGGGTCCGAATTACCCTCACGGTCTTAATAGCCCGGGGATCCCCTAAATAATTCATTTTAAATTTCTTATCGTCTTTTAAAAATTTTGTTTCGTGATATTAAAATAATAAAAGTGAGAAACTTAATTGAGCAACCTGCAACACATGGTGTGTGGTGATGACCGTAGTTCGTCCGGAGACTAGCGAAATGCGTGTAATTACGTACCTAGAAGACGTTGTGGTGCGTTTGAAGAAGAGTTGTTGGAGTAAATTTCAGCAGTTATTTTTGAAGGTTATCCGATCTAATACAAACATGCGCTGCATTAAAACCCGTCGCCCACCGAGAGTATATAGATCATATTGTAACGATCGTGGTACGGCAGCATCAAGCGAGAATCCGTCTAAGGTAGTTGACCTAGAGCAGCAGGATATCTGTGCAGGATGGTGCCATAAAACGATCCCCTAAAGATATTTTGATATTTTTTACAATATCTGCTAAAAATCGGAAAATTTGGTGAAATATGTCTTGCATAGTTCCGAATAATTTACTTTGAACTCGAAATGGGAGCCTTTCAACTTAATTATTTGTGATAGTCCTCGAAGGACACTGGAACAGTTGACTCACACTGTTTCTTCTGGAATATTGTTCCATGCTTTATCAAATCCAGTCATTAAAGCATCCCTATTACGTTTTGATTTAGCGTTGGCGACTCTCTCAACAATAATCAACATTTCAAAGTCAAATGTGTTCATATCCGGGTTTTAAGGACGTCACATTTTCTTGGACCGAAAATGCTTGAAACTATGGTGGCACCACGTTTGCAAGCTTTTTGCCCGTGTGCTGCTGCTAAATTCTGGATAAAGCAAATTTCAACGTCTGACGACGCATTTGCGATCCATGACTGGACCGTAGCCAGGATTTTGTTTCGGGAGGGGCTGTAAAATTATGGCATAAATCATTAATTCTGATTTAATCAAATTTTGAGAAGTTCCTTATGAAAACAGTTCCAAATTTAAGATAAGAGAAACTAACAATCCTAAAAACATGTTCTTTGTCACAAAAAGGCTGTAGTACATGGGCGGATTATTGATGTTGTATTTGATTTTTATTATTTATTTACTAGTTACAATTTACTCTCGTTACGACTACGGATTCAAAGTATTTTTACGCTAACCGAATAGGACAATCCTTGACGGAGGAAGAAAATGCAAGGTATTTCAAACTACACGTTTGCAAGGTGTAGAAGACGGTAAATCGAAATGAGTGGAAAACTATTGTTGGAATATTCGAACGAAGAGAATGACGAAATCTGCACAAAATCTTCTGATTTAGCAGGCTATTGTAGAAGCGCAGAAACTTCTCAACTTCTATTTTCTTAACCTGGCGTCTCTCCATTATTACCAGTTCTATAGTATCATGCTAGCACAATTTTTTGATATATTCTATTTAAATGAAACTATTTTCAAGGCTGGCCTTGGCCTGGCTAATTAGAGTACAAGCCATGATTGGTTCTTGATGATCAGTAGGATTAAAATTTATGTTCCAATAATCTAGTTAGCTAAAGAAAACTACCCAGAATTTAATCTATTACAGAAAATTGTCCACATATCGAGAGAAAATCGCTTAACACTGATTACTATTATCTTTTAATTTACGTACAATTTTTTTAAATGTATTATTGATGACACTATTAAAATAACCGGCAACTACAAATATGAATAAGCTCAATGATTTCAGCATATCTAAGGAAAGGTGAAAGCCCCACTTTCTATGACGATTTCGGTTACACTTTCTAAGCCAATTCGTCACTTAGTTAAACCAATAATTTCACACTAATCTTCTCAGTAATAGGTTTGTAATTTGCTCAAATTTTTTCCACGATTATCACAAAGATTGAACGATGTTCGACTAGTTGAACAAAGCTGTAGTGTCTGTTTCATTACAGGTTCATTTTACCACAATTTGGGAAACAGTTTCAATAAAAGCTGTTGCACCTAACGCAAGTCCTACGGATTACGAAAACGTAAGCCTCTTTCGAAAATGAGAGGAGTGTTCATCTCCCTCATTTTATTCCATAGCGAAAAAAAAGTAAAGCGAGACTATCACATACTGAAAACATGAAATCGAAACAATAATCCCAAATTATTGACTTATAGATTCAACCAGTTACAACATTTTAGTCGCTCTCTGCGATAGCCTACTGATGTCTGTTGACTGTACCGTTACGTCGATTTCAAACTTATATAGACTTTGTTACTATGTTACTTTATATAGACTTTAATTGGAAATCAAGCGACTAAAATGCTACTGTTGGTTGCAACATTAAGTTTATTATAATTGATTGACTAATATGTGGTTCAACATCAACTGACATCCGATGCAAAGTAAAGATAAAATCGCGTCAGTTATTCCTACGCCTACTGCATATGTTTCTGCGTATCAGCCAGGTTAGTATTATACAGGTGTATATAATTCGTGTGTATATGAACATCTCAGTAGAACCTCAGTTCTACCACTTTTTGGCTTGTTTACTTTCACATGTTTTTCTTGCTTATTGTTCGATTGTTGCAAATATCACGGTTTTCCGGATTAACAGTGTTTTTAATGTGGAACGAAAATGAAATTGAGTGTCAATAGAAATACTATTGCTTTAAAATGGCACGAAAAAAAAAAACTGTCGTGTTGGCCATATTGTTATCGCCATTTTTTGCATAGCACGCTTGAGTGAAATGCCTAGTGTTTATACTAAGCGTACAGTGCACTAACCTATTACAGACGTTCAATTTGCGTATAATATAACTAACTTTATTCTGGCAAATATCTAACATCTGAGTTTTCACTATGCTATATTTCACCCTAAGGAGGAAAATTTGGTAAAAACCAAAATTTCTCACTAGGGTGAAAATTTGTTGGTAAAAACCAGTCTTTGTTTTTACCAAATTTTTCTCCTTAGGGTGAAATATAGCATAGTGCTTTCGCATAGGACTGCTAAGCCAAGACAAGTTTCGGCTTCACTTGTGTCTCATCGGCATAAACAGAACTTCTGCTCGAACGGGACATCACGTTTGATCAGTCGTTTGATTGAAGCACATAGTGTGTTTTAGTTTTAAGGGATTTGCGTCAAGCCGGCGCTAATCTATTCCGACAATGTGTTAGTGTCGGTTTCTGATGAGGCGAAGCCGAAACGCAACATAGTATGATCTGAGTTTTGTTAAATGTGGCAATCACTAACGATAAAGTGCTCATTTTTGAAAAGTTTTAGTGCTTAGTTTTCTCTAAAGCTTTTTTATTATATTATTTGTTTATTCAATTCGGTTCAATGCGTTAGCTAAACGGAGTGGTGGGTCTTTTATAAATTTCCATGATGTAAAAATAAAAATAATAAACCGTTAATGGTTGTCCAACAGATCTCGTGCGAGCGACTAGCGATTGCGCGTTTACTATGCTGGGAAATATTTTTCCTAATCAACAACGTCGTGGTGGTCGTTCATTTCTATCTCGTACAGTTCCGTGTCATCAGCTTGGTTACTGCCATGTTCATGTTCGCAAACATCTAATTTCATTTTTGTAAGGGTATGAGGGTCACGAGTGTGGACTTCCTCAATGATGGTGCTGGCTGTTTATTTTGAGGTCCGCAACGCAGCTTTTGCCGCCAATATTATCTGAACAACAGCAACAAATTTGATAGTTGTTTGTGGTTCTGGTAATAGTATTGGAGACTATGGTTATGCAAAGATATAATGTGTGTAGTATACTATCGCATTATGTTTTTACGTGTAGGGTCAGGTAGTGGTGAAAATCTAGGTGGGTCGGTCCACCTAGATTTTTCCCACCAAAACTCCTTTTGAAATACGGGGAATTACTTCCTAGATTTGTAATGAATTCTTAGAACTAGGAAGTAATTCCCCGTATTTTAAAAGGTGTTTTCGTAGTGCAAGTAAGTGATATCAGCTCTTGGCGCCGAACAGTCATTGTCTCGTCATCTGTATATATGAGGATCTTAGTTATAGCGACGTCACAGGAACCAATATTTATGCAAAATGGCTGGTTTCGCCTGGGTTAATTTGTTGGACGCTATCAGCACTGAATGCCCTAAATGGTAGAGCTCGATAAAGGCGGCTTCGTCAGCATAACCTCCATTTTCACCTTCAGCAAATGTTTTACATCACGAATGTCTTATGCGTCTTATGCGAAAAGGCTGGAAGTTGATAACCTCAGTATTTGACTGGAGCCCACTTCATGCTTCTGCGACTCACTCATCTCTACAGATTACCACAGCAAGAATGAAAGTAACAGTTTCTTTTGTCCTTCTGACGAGTCACAAAATATGAAAGAAAATTCGAAATAGCAATCTTCCTCAACATTCTCTCAATAATTTATTCAAACCAAACAAAATACAAATTTGTTAGGAGTCACCGAAAAACATGTTTTTCTTAAGTTTATTTTTGACTATAGCCCCCTTCTGGCTATGTGCCTTGAATATTTCCTTCCGAATGTTTTCATCACAACCTTGAGAAGCATGACAACGGAATCCTTAGAGGGTACCAGTAACCGAATCCAGAGTAACCGAACTCGGCCAACTGCTATTCTATGTGTCAAATAACTTGCCATTTGCTATTTCATGATGTTTGATTAGGGTTACCAGATGGGTTAAGAGCAAAATAAGGACATCCTGAATCTTGACCGAGGCTAACAAATTTTGCTCATCTGCATTGAAATTTGTATGGATATTTGGAAAGACGACACATACTGGATGAAGGGTCTTTTATACCCTTAATTTGTTCTGCGAAAGCGAATGTCGATGTCAATTCGAGATTGCAATAAATCGGAATCTGAAACTGGTTCCGAAACATCTCAGCGCACAGACAGGAGATCACAGTCTTTCTTCTAACCTCGCACAAAGCAGAAGCAAAAAAATGCTACGCTTTAGCAGGCTATACCCGATTAAACATCTAATCATTCAAGAGCCTAACGACCTGTTCAGGGTATCATCCAAACCATATGTGGAATCGTTGGACTGTATGGGTTAAAGTTCGTGTAGAATATTTTTATTAGGGTAGGCAGCAGTGAATCAAGCCAGCTTTTGTTCTATACAAGTGCACAAACAAATTGTATCGTTATCCCCGGCTGCGGAGTGAAATGAGTTTGCCAAATGAAACAAAAGTGCCCGTGCTACGGGATAACACGATTTCGATCAACTTTAATAAAACTCGTGTTAGACCCACAGTTCAGGAAGTGGAACAGTTAGTTAAGGTTGAAATGGAGCTTGATCTTGCTGAGGTTACGTGTTTTGATCACGTTTCGAAGATTAGCACAGACAGAGAACTTCATTGCAAAAAACAACATGCAACAAGAGGTCGAATTTAATAACACAAGAATCAAGATTCCCGTACATGTGGAAAACGACATGGTCGACGTGCGTATCCATGATTTGGCCCCGCGCACAAAGGAAGATTACATCAAACTAATCATGTCGCAATATGGAGAAGTAGAAGCTATTACGAATGACACCTGGAGAAATTTTTTCACCGGCATTGCCAACGGCGCTCGTATTGTGAGGATGCGAGTGACTAAACCAATACCTTCTTACATGACCATCGAATGCAAATCGCCGAAGGATGGCGTGACCTATCAACGCTGATCACATATCCCGGGCAGACCCCAACATGCTAAATCTGTAATCATACAGCCCACTACGGAAAAACATGCGCCGAAGCAACTAGTCAAAACTCATCTACTGCAGCCAACTCTAACCACCGCAGCCACCGACACCTTCAGATAAACCAAAAACAACGATCCAATTAACCAATAATACAGGTACAACGACTACGACAACCGCTCTCAAACCAACAACTAGCATCGCCAATAAAGAAGCAAATACCGATGAAGACGGATTTACAACAGCGATCCGTAAGAACAAGAAACAAACAAGAACCTCTGATCGTGAACAGCAAGAAAGCAATACCGATGATGACATGGACGGGAACGATAACGCGAGAATAGGCAGACTGAATGACCCCCAAGCGGCTTCACCGCCAAGGAAAAGGATCTCAACACGCAGCAGCAAACTGCGTCAACAAGATCTGGCAAATAGACATTCTGAATTTCTGTTTATTTTTACTTATTGTGAAAAAATAAAAGACTCACGGCTCAGTTGTGCTAACGCATTGAGCCGCCGTTCCAAATAAATATTTAGATAAAAAAAAGGAAATCGAGGTCAAGTAAGTTTTTACAGCTTTTTTTAGTTCAAGTAAGTTTTTACAGCGATCTATGTAGCTTGGTAGTGGGCCCCTCCATAGAGTCGACGAAGTGCGAAACGAACAAATTTGCTCTGACTAGCTTCAATGCGTTGAATATCATTTTGGTTATAAGTTGCTCAGACTACATTGCCGTCTTCGAGTGTAAAACGGACCAAAGCACAACATTATACTTTTAAACAATGTATATTCGTAAATCGTAAAGTTCTTAGTGACTTTCAAAATGAATCCTAGCAGCTTAGAGGCCTTAGAAATAGTGTACTCAAGGTGGTGTTTAAAGTTTAGTACGGGATCTAGACAAACGAGTCCCGTTTGAGAACGATTTGTGAAATATTGTAGTCGAAATTAACTGTCGAACCGAATACTTGGGAGCATTTAACATCATCCTATTGGCATAGAACCAATTGGTGAAAACATCCAACTGGAACTGCAAGAATTCTGCGTCTTTAGCATTCCTGATAAGGTGAAATAGTTTGAAGTCATTAGCAAGCTGTTTCATGAACTTCAGCAAATAGTTTAAGTCGTTTAAATAGAGCGAAAATACGAATGGTCCGAGATGACTACCCTGAGAAATAGAACCCTGTGCTAGAAAATGAGAGCTGTTCAAAATTTTATGGTTTGAATTAGAGGACAAAATCATTTTTTTCAGCCAACACTCAACAAGATATGAAACAAGCTTTAGTTTGAAACATTACTTTAATCAATAAACTTTATCAATGCTTTTGAATCATTAATCTGAACATTCGAAATCAAATGTACTGTAGGGAAGTGATCAACTAAAATGGCGAATAAAATGTTTCATTCGCTTGGACGAACCTAATCTGATTGATTTCAAATATACCATTGACTAAAACTAAGGACATTTGAAGTAAAATTAAGGACACTTTCCCAGGGACGGCGAAACACTTTACGCCCGAGTGGGTAGGAAGCATAGGGTGAGGGGTCCATTAGTAAGGATTTTTTTCCCTTTTAGCAATGCACACGCTGACATTACATTCATAATAAATCACGTTCGTTTGAGCAAATGGAATTGTGGTACATCGATGTTTTCAAATGTGTGTAGTGCGAGATACATGCGTTGCACATCTAATTTTTTTGAAATGGTTCAAAATTTCGAGTGGGTAATTACCCACTCGGTTATTTTCGAGTGGGTAGTACTACCCATACTACCCACGCTTTCCGCCGGCCCTGCACTTTCCCAAATCATAGAAATTAAGGACATGTCCTTTAAAATAAGGACGGTTGGTAACCCTATGTTTGATACATGATCCGTAATCATTAAAACCAGATGGGGGTATTCTTTATTAGTAACTCGTAACTTTAATATGTACCCAAGACATCGGTAATCGTGTGGACGTTAGTTCTTCGTGAACCAAATTACTGAGTTTGCCACTGTAAATAATTTTCAATTATTACTGATTAACAACTGAGACAAGATCCAGCTCCCTAATGAAGCATCTATGCAATGTTAAACAGCAACCCGCACTCATGAAATATGTTGTTCATCTGTCATTTCGCTTCATGACACTGTCTCTAATTAAAAGTACGAAAACAAAACCATGAAAAGCTACTCACTAACTAAGTTGCAGTTGATCCATTTTTCTGCGTAATCATAAAATTTTAATTGTGCTTTATCCTGCTGCTCTCTTACCCATCCCATCCCAATTAAAATTTCTCGCGAACAAACGGGAAAAGCGTATCGGAAACTTCAGCACATTTGCATTGGTGAGAGCAGTTCTACTGTTCGTTTCCATTTTCGCCGTGTTGCATGTTTCGTTCGATACGGATTGTGCACCCGACAGGCGAACGAATTTCCGGGACCAACTTACATAGTGTATTGATCTTATTTTTACCATGTTGCTATAGCTAACGGACCTTGTATCTCAGAGCAGCTTCTCTTCAATGCATGGTTATTGGCCTGTTCAATTAACAAAATTAATTCGGATCCAATCGATGTTAAAATAGGCGAATTACCCTGCCTACTATGGTAAGTAAACGCAATGGTTCAACAAATGACTTTGGCTGACGTGGCGTCACTCACAGGCTCCACACGACATCGCATCAAGCGGGAAGAAAGCGACATTGCTAAAGCTTGAACGTTTACTTGAAATCCTCGATTTCCATTTGCTCCTTTTCTCCGTAGCGGATGCAGACGTTCAAAATCAAATAACAGAAAATTCAGATGCCAATTGCACGAATAAAGTTTCATGTTGCTTTATTGTATGGTGGGCGCTGGAGTGGGGGAAGATGGGATAAAACACATTCCTTAGAGAAATTCAACTATATCTAAGCTGCATACTGTTAATTTTATCAATGATAGCTTTTATTTCTTACATTAATAACATACCAACCATAATGTTTTGTGAAATTTTCATAAACGGTACTTCGAATTCTCGTCAGTAGTTTCATTTTTTCCATTTAGAGTGTAGTAAAATTTTGTATAGTTCCAGCCATTTCGATTTCAAACAAAGACAATAGTTCGTTGTTGCTTTCTCGTCAGCAACACAGATCTTCTTGTGTCTGGCTTTCCGAAGTTTCACTCGAAACAAGCCTGTTGTTATAGAGGATCACATGTGTTGTGGGAACTGTTTGAATTGTGTGTGTGTGTAACTGGCGTCAATTTGGTGTGAATTGAGCCAGCGATCAAGGCAACCATTGATTACAATTTTACTCACGAGTGCAAGAGAGGATGAACTAGAGACAACATAACTTTTTTATCCGGGTTGCCAGCCGTATTAATAATAATTTAAGATGGTATAAATTGATTTTTTTTTTCAAGGATTATTTGACAGGGCTGAATGCGTTAGCACAACTGTACCGTGGATCTTTTAAGATTTGACAATAAGTAAAAATTAAAAAAAAAAATACTAAGAATGTCTGCCAGATCTTGTTAACGCAGTTTGCTGCTGCGTGTTGAGCTCCTTTTAGTTGGCGGTGAAGCATTAGTTGCCTTATCCGTCACAGCTTGGGGATCATTCAGTTCACGTTCATGTCATCATCGGTACTGCTTTCTTGCTGTTTACTGTCAGAGGCAGCGTTGCTAATGTTCCAGATTTATTTGGAATCCTCCAGATTTTTCCCAACTGAACAGACATTTGTTCAAGCCAGACATTTTACCAAATTTTTTAAATTTTGCCAGATTTTTCCAGATATTCTGAATTCTAAGTTACAACCCAGCGAGGACACCATTATGCCAGATTTTTTTAAAGCTTCTAGGAAAAAGTTAAAAGTCTTATTCTATCAGATTTTTTAAACTATAGAAGTAGTATCACACAAATTTTGGAAATCTGGGTCATATTCGATAAATTCACGTTCTATGAAGACCAAATTTTTGCCAAATTTCGATGACTTTGAGGTCGCTGTCAAGTGACAGATTTTGTCAGACATTTTTAGTCGAACTTCCATATTTTCTTCGTAAATTAGTGGCAACTCTGGTCAGAGGTTCTTATTTGTCTTGTTCTTACGGGTGGCTGTTTTAAATGCGTCTTCATCTGTTTTTGTTTTTTTTTTGCGGTTGTGATCGTTGTCCCTTTATTATTGATTAATTCGGTCGTTGCTTTTGGTTTATCTGTAAGTGTCGGGGGCTGCTTGTTAGAGTTGGTTGTAGAAGATGAGTTTTGACTAGTTGCTTCGGCGCATGTTTTTCCGTAGTGGGCTGTCTGGTTACAGAATTGACGTGTAGGGATCTACTTCGGATATGTGATCAGCGTTGTGTGCTTATAGATTGTGCCATCCTTCGGTGATTTGAATTCGATAGTCATGTAAGGTTATTGGTTTAGTTACTCGCATCTTCCCAATACGAACGCCGTTGGGAATACAGGTGAAAAATTTTCTCCGAGTGTCATTCGTAGCAGATTCCACTTCTCCGTATTGCGACATAACTCGTTTGGTCTAATCTTCCTTAGTATGCGGTGCCAGATCATTGATACGAACCTTCACCATGTCATTTTCCATATATACTTGATTCTGGTGTTGTCGTGCTTTGAGAGGCTGAAGTTTTCCTACACTCAAAAAAATGTAAACGCTATGCCTATTGATTTTACACATAGATTTTTTCAAATAGCGGAGGCAGATAGACAATATTTGCTGGCACATAAACCTAATGTGTGAATTTATAAGACATATTAATCTTACATTCACATTTCATAACTATAAGGCACATAAAAACCGATTCTATAACAATATGCACATATAACTTATGTGTTCGCATACATAGTTTATACAGTTGACACACAGAAGATATGTGTGCGCGTTATAACATCAGCATTTCTTCTTCATATGCATTTTAAGTGGTTTGAAGCAAATAGAATTAACGTTTGGATTTTTTTCAGTGTATGACGGCCTTTCAGCTGGTATGATTTATTTTTCAAGGAATTTTTAGTCACATTTGTGAAAAGCGAGGTATTGCATTTTGCTCCAATTACTCCTACGCGTGAAAATGTGTTCACCCTCGATTTCAGAACCAGATTTTTAAATACTCCGACCTTGTAGTGTGTGTCTGTGTAGGTTTATTATTGACTAGTTACAGTGAAGAATATCACCACTTTAGACAGTTTATATTGAATCGAATTTATTAAAAAATGTAGAAAATATTCAACGGTATTTTGTCAGAAATGAAGCACTAAATGTTAAAATATTTGCTAATCGACCAAATGATTCTAGAATCGCTTCATTCCAATGTTTTTTTTATTCATTTCGTTTATTTGATAGGCACAAATGCGTTAGCTTGGCGATGCCAAATTCTCTTGTTTTTACATTTTGGCTATCTTAAAACTAGGAGGTTACAATGTTGAAATTTTTTTTTTTATAAAAAAGAAAAAAATACACCTATCTTAAGACTAGAAATAAGATTCTATATACAAGAGAGGGGCAAAAGAGTTCATTCCAATGTTGCGAGATAAGCAAACTTAAAATATAATTCTAGAAATTATAGTAGTTAGTGATTGGCAAACATTTTTTACGAATTAAAGACACGTTCCAACGAGGGAAATAACGTAAATGTGAATGTTCTAAGTAGAGAGTAGGAAAATAACTTCGGTCATTTAACACAGTCAGTTCTGGCGTGTATATTTAATTATCGTTGTTAAAGTACTGTCAACGTATACTCTTGTTTAAAGCTCATTTCCGATTTATTTTGTAATAATAAAACCTAATCCACCTAGCAGTGAGATGAGACATTTCTTACACATGCAGAACTCCTTTATTAGTTTGCAGTTTCTGGTCCTGCACAAATAAAACCTCAAATAAACTGAATAGAATATAGAAAATCAATAAAACGAACCAAATAAAAAAATAAAGCAAAAAATGCAAAACAAAATGTTTTCAAATTCATAAAATGAGTACAATGATTTGTATAAATCAAATTAATAAAATACATAAATCAAATTGGATTAGCTCATGGAATGAAAAATTAGTCATTATTTAAAAATAGTTATCAAATTAATTAAATAAATTAAATTGACTCAAACTAACAAATTGAATAAAATAAATAAGTGGAATGACTGATTATGAAATATTAAAATTTAAGAAATTAACAAAATGAATCAAACGAATCAATTAATTCAAATGAATCCTATGAAACAAATCAAATGGATAGAACGAATTAAATGAATCCAGTGAAAACAATGAATCAAATGAATGAGATGTATAAAATGAATAAAATAATTGGAATGAATGAAAAGAATAAAACTAATAAAAGAGTAAATACATTGAAAAAAAAACAAGCGAATCAAATAACTGAAACGAATAGAATTGATTAAATGAATAAAAAGAAGAAGAAAATGAATTGATTAAAATGAAAAATAAGGCGATGTTAAAAAGTTATAAATAAATTGAAAAAAATAAATTGTGTCAAATAAATAATTTGGATGAAATGAATAAATCTGAAAAATAGTCAAATTATTAAAATGGAGAAACTAAAAACATGTATGAACTGAAAAATGCATAGAAGGAAAACAGTGAATAAAATATGTTAAATGAATGATATGAATAAAATGTACAAAAAAACTGATCAGAGTGAATCCAAAGAATGTAATGAATAAAATAGACTAAATGAACCCAAATAAACAAAATGAATAAAAAGAATGCTGAATGAAATAAATAATTAAAATGCAAAAATCATATACTTAAAACTAGTCAAATATTGAAAATGAATAAAATAAACAATACTAATAAAATCCATGAAATGAAGAAACTGAAAAATTGACTATTTAAAATGAAATTAAAAACCATTTTTGAATAAAGTAAATGAATAAACCGTATTGTACGAATTGAGAACTATTGTATCAGAAAGTTATACATTGTTTTTGATAATCACATTATCTGAAAAATGGCAAATTAATATGCAATCAACTTTCTAAAGTTTTCATTCTTTTTTGTTATAACCTTTTTGTTTTCGTTGTTCTTTTCTTGGCGGCGTCGTTAACGATTATCTGGTATTTCAACTTTATTGATGAACCTTAATTAGTTATCAGGAACCTGAAACGTTCAATTTGTTTTGGAATTCAAAGTTGTCATTTTGGTTACATATTCCCAAAAAAAAAAATTCTGCAGAATACGTAAATATCCGCAATTGGAAATAGTAAAGTAAGACAAGGTCACATATGCTTTCAAACCTCTTAAACTGAGAGCGACAGGGAAAGAATGCAATTCGTGAACGAGACAGGTAGAATTTTCAAAATTTTCATTTATATTGATGTAAATAGTGTGAAGTTTCTAGGCTATGTCGATAGCACAAAAGCCGTGCATTCAGTAGATAATAATGTACACTCTTTGAAGTCATCCTTATAGCGTGTATATTGTTTCGTTCGGAATTCTCGTTCAGGAAATATTAATAAATGAGTCCTATACAAACCAATACTACGAAAAAGAAATAGTTCTAATTTTCAAGGTTCATTTGTTGTTACAGAGTAATGTGTATGACAAAAATGTAAATCAAACGTTTCAGTACACAGTATATCCAACGCCTCTCTAATAATTGTGACTGAAACATAAATTGATTTACTTAGTATAGAGCAAAAATGGACAACGATAAGTTATAAGAAACATTTTACTTGTATTCCCCATCGAGAATGGGGTCTTTAGGAGACTTATTTTCCCGGATCTAATTCGTAGATATTTTTGGGTTTTGGTCCGTTATTCTTCATGATAGTTCATTCCAATGCAATGAATATATATTTTCAATAATAGCATTACAAAAAAAGATATTCTTACTTTTCAAATGACATATTTGAGCATATGATTCATTTAAAATTCAATTCAGATACGAAAAGATTACATAACGCATGTGGAATGTCTCTTATTAAAATTTTCATCTTCAAACATCCATATTACCCAGTTAAATTAATTATTTTTCTAGAGAATGATGAATTTCCTTAATTATAGCTCTGAATAGAACTGAATTAAATTGGAGTTGATGTAGTTTACGAATTTTGGTCGCCTACCAACTCATAGTTCAACGTTTCGGAGGGATACACCTTTCATCTTGAGGTTGTGAACATTTGTAAATAGTTATAGTTTTCTCATAATACAATCATTTTGCAAATTTTCTCAGGACTATAGGGTAATTTACTTACCAAGTAGGATGTAATATTAAGCTATTTTTCATACACTAAAATGCACAAATCTATTTACAAAGTAACGGCAGACAAAAATAGTATTGTCTTCTCAAACTTCCTTAATTACATCGCACACATGATTGGGCATTAATAAATGTTTCAGGTTATCAGATGATCTTATCACACAACTTAAAAATGGATTGAGAAACAACAAGAAATATGTGAGTCGTGACAGTTACTAGGCACACGAATGAAGGGAGAGAGAGTGAGAGAATGAGTGAGAGTGAGAAAGGGAGAGGGGGCGCGTGAGAAATGGAAAATGGTGTTTAGTGCCGTGACCTTATATTTAAAGGTATATTATGCGATATATTGATTCCTTACATCCTTATTATAAATAATGTAAGTAGTAATTTTTACGCCAGGACCAGTATAAACAACCTAAATCTTGCAAAAGAGCTAAAATTTCGCTAGAGCTTTGGGATTCAAAAATACAATTGCTTTCGGTGATGCCGCGAGTATAATTATATGAGAAATCTTTTATCTTACTACTAGGTGAATTACTTGATGTTTTATATATTAATATACCATCGACATTTACCTCACGATTGAATTCAACGCCTAATCCAAGGGATAATTACATGAACTCTAGAAAAATTTCACTATGAACGCATTATTTTGTTTTTGAAATGAACTTACATATTAATTTTTGAGAAGTAGTTCATTTATTATAGAGGTAATTCACATTTTTTTTTCAATATCGAATTCCTTGAATCAAGTAGATGTGTATTCATATCCCGATATTCAAAATCGGTTTAGTTTTGCCCCTAAAATACCAGTAAAGGAATACTCTGTATGAAAAGGTCTCCTTTTTAATTAGTGAAAATTAGTAAGGGACGTATAAAAATACAAAACGTTTAATATCTGCGCCGCTCGTAAATGGATTTTAACAATCTATAGCTTGTTAGAAAGGTATTTTCATAAGCTTTTTACTTCTATCTAGCTAGTGCGATGTGATCGCTTTGTTCGATAGTTATTCGCTTAAAACCTGTCTTGTTTTGACAAGATCACTCATATCTCAGAAAGTAAACAAAATATCGAAAAACAAAAATAATAGTGTCAAATGGTAACGTTAGGCCCAGGCACGTAGCCAGAGGGGGGGCTAGAGGGCTAAAGCCCCTCCCGAAATTTTTCAAAAATAATTTAAAAAAACTGGCGACTTTTAACAAAATTTGTTGCTCATTTGGTTTGAACAAATTATTGAGAAAAAGTTGAAGAAGGCAATTTCTAACCACCAAAGGCAATGGTCACGAAATTCAGTGTGCTTTATGCTTTTGCTCGAGCCAGTGCGAAGCGAACGACAAAAATAGTAACTTTTATATTGAGTGCCTTGTCTGAAGAATAAAAGAAACTGTTACTATAATTGTTGCTGTAGTAATCTGTCGAGATCAATGAGTAGTAGAAGCAAGAAGTGGTGTTCCAGCCAAATACTGTTTTATTGTTTTATTATTGTTTTATTTGGGAGCAGGGAAAAGCCCGCTGGAGCTGAAATCCTTTCAATCTCGCTCTCCAGCAGGCATAAAACCTCCTCATCTTTTGTACCAACAGATTACAAACATCCAAATGATACATATAAACGATTCACTACAACTAATACTACGAGTACAATATTTACGCTTACAAACTAACACTGAGATTATTATCGATATGACAGGGTATTATGGAACAATCGCTTTACAACATCTCGGGACAAGTGAAAATCAAAGACATTAGAACAACGATTGAATAGACGACACATACTAGCAAATGGCTCATTATACCCGTAATTGGTCCTGGCATAAGGTATTCTTAAAAAGGGATGAAATCGAAGATTACGAGGTTGAATATTGAAATCCACATATTGTAGGAGATTAGAGCAATCAATTCGTGATTGTAGCAGATCAGCAATGAAAACAGCTTTAGAGACATCTCGTCGAACGGACAGCAGGTCGAGATTAATAAGTTGACAGCGGTCCTGGTAACTCGGGAGGTTTAGTGGATCTCTCCATGGAAGTCGACGAAGAGCGAAACGAATAAATTTGCGTTGAATAGCTTCTATGCGCTGGATATCGATTTGGTAATATGGTGCCCAAATAACAGCACCATAATCAAGCGTTGAACGAACCAGAGCACAGTAAAGTGCCTTTAAGCAGTATATATCGTCGAAGTTCTTCGAAACACGAAAAATAAACCCCAGTAACTTAGAAGCCTTGGAAATTGTATATTCTATGTGATCCTTAAAATTCATTTTAGAGTCTAGTAGAATCCCCAAGTCTTTTACGGATGATTCTCGCTTGAGAATTGTTTGCGAAATCTTGTAGTCATATTTAATTATCGTGCGTTTGCGGGAGAAAGAGATAACGGAACATTTTGAAGGATTCAATACCATCCTATTTACGCTGCACCAATTTGAAAAAATATCCAACTGTGTCTGCAGAAAATCGGTATCTTCAGAATCTTTGATTAGATGAAATAGTTTGAAGTCGTCGGCGAATGACAACTTAAAGCATTCCAATGAAAAGTTTAAATCATTTAGATAGAGTAAAAATATGAAGGGTCCAAGATGACTTCCCTGTGGGACCCCAGAGGTCACTTCGAATGGCATGGTTGAGCAGTCTCCAATTTTAACAGTCATGTCACGACCAGTCAGATATGACTGGATCCAAGCCAGAAAGGAACCATTAAACCCAAGTCTATCGAACTTGGCCATTGCTATCTGGTGATTTATCTTATCGAAAGCAGCAGAGAAATCGGTATATATGCTGTCAACCTGAAGTCGTGCTTGTAAGGACTTGATGATGAAAGATGTATAGCAAACAAGGTTTGTTGAAGTTGACCGTTTGGGCATAAAACCATGCTGGGTATCAGATATGTATCTAGAGCAGTTGTGAGTGATGAATTGGAGCACAATAATTTCAAATAGCTTAGATACTGCACATAAGGCAGCTATCCCGCGATAGTTTGATATAAGGCATTTGCTCCCTTTTTTAAACACGGGAAAAATGTAAGAATGTTTCCATGAATCAGGGAAAATTCCCGAATGCAAAGAGGTATTGAATAGTATTGATAATGATACGAGGAGACTGCTTATGCATTTCTTTAGCACTATAGATGGAATTCCATCGGGTCCGGCGCTTGACGATGACTTCAATTCAGAACATGCCGTGTTGACAATGGCAGTTGTGATGAGGGGGTGGGGCCCAATGGGAGAATGGGGAGGAATATTTCTGGTTGCAGCTAAAATTTGATGGCTAGTTAAAGTTTCTTTGGTAAACACACTACTGAAATGTTCACGGAATAAGCTGCATATTCCAGACAAGGTTGATGCATATGAATCGTCAAGTGACATCTGAGCGGGTAATCCGGATTCTTTCCTCTGCTCGTTAACGTGGTTCCAAAACAATTTTGGATTTGTTTTAAGACTATTCTGAATGCGACGTTGGTAAGCATAGTGAAGTGTCTTGTTCAGTCGCTTGTAACGATTGTTGAGCTGTATATATGCGAATTAATATTTTATACGGTGATTATAAAATATTAATTCGCATAGGACCGAGCATTCATAATGTGGAACATTTCCTGAAGGTGTAAATCGAGGTTAGACTTTCGGAAGCCGCCTTTATTGAGCCATGTCAGGCATTTAGCGCTCAACAAATTAGTCCAGACGAAACCATTCATTTCGAACAACTTAAAACATATGGTTGTGTGTGTGACAATGCTATAATTAAGATCCTCCTATATATGGACGATGAGAAAACCAATGTTCCGCTACAAGATCGGATGCCGCTTACTCGCAGATTAATGTCACATTTGGGAGAAATGGAATCCATTCGGATGGGCAATTATTTAGGGCGAGAAGCAAGGAAGAAATCAGACATTCGCGAACATGAAGGCAGCAACTACGATGATGACACGGAAATGTACAATAGCGAGATAGGAATGAACAACTCCCCCCCCCCCAAGACATAGTTGGTGAGAAAAAAAATATTTCCTCGCCTCGTAAACAGGTTTCCACGTGCAATGGCTAAGCGCTTGCGCGAGATTTGCCGGACAACCATTTAAACTCGTTATATATTTTTTTATTGTTTACATAAGGAAATACATAAAAGACCCACGACCCCGTTTGTTATTTTTAAATGATAAGTTTTTGAATTGCATGCAATTTTGATTTATGTATTAGGTCAGTGCTCACTGTGCACTCTGCACACTGTACTGTGTTACACAAAAAGTATTTCATTTCATTTTTACGAAGAATTCGTTCCGTACTAACACACTGTTAATTCGAAAATCCATGATATCTGCAACAAACGCGTAAAATAAAATTCTTTTAAAAGTGAATGGGTCAAAAGGTGGTAAAACAATAGTCAATCACGAAGCGCGACTAAAATGTTGGGACTAATTGAATCCAGAAGCCAATAAGTTGGGATAAGTGTTTCGATTTCATGTCTTCAGTATGTGACAGTCTTTCGTTCTGTTTTTGCTCGTCATGGAATTAAAATGAGAGAGATAATCTTAAATAAGAGAGAAAAGAGAGGAAAAAAATCGATCAATCCAAATCGATTCAATATCACTTTCGTGTGCTTTCGGAATTGCGCTCTGAGTACTATGGCTCTAATTTTCATAACTTTCCCTACCCAGTAATCTCTAGCTAATTGAATGAAGTTAAAATGTAAAAAAGAATTATTACATTTATACAATAATTTTAAGCCCCTCCCGAAACAAAATCCTGGCTACGGGCCTGGTTAGGCCTTTCATTTGAAACTAGTTTCGTAAAAATCGGTTCAGCCATTGCTGAGATAATTACATGACATTTTGTACATACATACATACACACATACACACATACACACACATACAGACATACAGACATTGTCTCAATTTGTCGAGCTGAATCGCTTGGTATATGAGACACGGCCCTCCGGTCCTCAGAAAAAGTTTTCAAAGTTTGAGCGAGTCCTATACATTTCTTTTGTAAGAAATGTAAAAATGTAAAAAAGACCAAATGGTGGTGTTGGTATAAAAATACTGTGGGTGAAACCGCAGAAAAAAAAATTCCTCATTTTTTTTTATAATGTTTTATTATGAAGTAAAACGAATAAAAAGGGTGAATCCAATACGTACACAGACGAGTACTAGGCACTTTGCTAGCGTTTCATATCCACAATTTCAATAAATGAGTAATACACGCCACACCGTGCTCTTCATCATCGTGCTGAATTAATATCTGTGAAATGCCGGCACATCTGTCACTATCAATTAGGACCCTGACATTGACATGGCATCTTTTTCTTGGATTATTACATTTTCGATTTACGTGTCGAGCGTGTGAATTCTATGATAACTGAACCATCATCCCTGGTAATCACTTCCCGGGTAATATTTTCGGTTCGCCCTGCATATACACTGCAAGTATAAGGCGAGTAATCTTTGACTGAACCAGACAACAATTTACCGTCACTTTCAATTCTTCCTTCCTTTCGTGAACATTTTATTAGCGGACAGTGCTGCTTATGCTGCTGCTGCAGCAAGAGGAATTGATGCTGACAGGAGGTCAAAAGCATAATCATAATCTGTCCATACGGGGCCATAGTGTGCGCATCATCATGCTCCGTACGGCAGAAGCAGCCTCAGCGATTCGTAATGTTGACTGCACTGATTATTTTTTTGTTACGAAACGTAAAATCATGTGGCTGCTTCCTATAGTAAAGTTCATCCCGGAGATGGTAGGCAGAACTGAGAACAGGGATGACGAGAAATACAACACCGACGACGGCAGCGCATTCAGTGAAGTTGACAGAAAGGCAATCCAGAAATGCGTCTTATTCCTTCCTGAGGCCGACAGATCATGGATTCAAACACAACGGGAACATGATTTCCCATGTTATAACTCGCGTCAACACTTCAATTCCAAAGGACTCACTCGAAATAATCCATGGCAAGACGTGACAACTAATGTGTAACATGCGGACAATTACGGCATGAGTGGAATTGTGTCAGTTGGAGAAGTTGAACAATTTTCGTGGGTTCTTATACTATGAAGTGGTCAGATGATTAGAACTATAACGCGAGATGCATGCCAAATGACAGTTGTGAATCTGGAGCATAATGTCATGCCAATTACTATTTTATTTGTCAAATCTTCAGGGTTGGCTGGTCGAACACTTTTAAAGTGAGGTATTTACATTTTATCTCCGCAAGTTGGACTTTTTCACAGATAATTAAAAACGAATTCAATCTGTCTGATAAGATTTTTTACGAATCAATCCACCATAAACTAGATTTCACTCATCTGTTGTTCCATTCAAATTTTAAGATAGAACATGACGACTGTCAGATAAGATTGACCCTTTATAAAGCATTGCCGCCTCAATTATTCAATTACCTCTTCGAAACAAAAATGTGGCAAGGTCTTATAAAGGGTTAAATCAAATAAGTAACAGTTGACCTACGTTAAGGGGTACATACCCTTTTATTTTTATTACTTTATCTTTATACTTCTTGAGAATATTTTTCCAAATTTTCCAAGAGATCCGAGAAATAGATCGAAAGTTTCAGCGCTGCGAAGCGCTATATCACAAAGCATACCAAATTAAGCTGGGGAGTCGTTCGTTCGTGGGACTTTCGCCTTCCTCACACACCCACCCCCGCATGACAAAATGAGTTAGCAAGCAGATAACATTGATCTAATGCTGATTAGGCTAATGAAGTGTGATATTTTTTTGTTTCCAGTGTTTCACCGTCGACACGTAGCTCATCAAGTTCGTGGCTGGCAAGCCATTGTGTATAAGTGCAAAGTGTACTAAGAATGTAATGGACATTTCCACAAATATGTTGAACATAAACAGCCTCCGAGCTATAGTTTAGAGAAATGAGAAAGGCACAATTGCACCGCCAACGATGATTAAAAACGATTTTATAATACTAATTGTTTCTTACGTATTAAAACAACCAGTATTTAAACTGTATTAGCTAATTTAATCGATAAAGTAAAAATACTTCCCTAGCTTTGCTCCGGAAAGCAATCTTTTGGAATGATATTGCCAGAAAGCTCACCGCGCAGTTCAATCCGAAAACTTGTTGAATGCAAATAGCATTACATTTAGTTCTTGACCTGACCCATCTTCAACTCCAGACAATTGAACTATATAGATACCGGTATCGTCGAGCGGATGTATTCCACTTTCACAGAACACATTTATTCGTGGCACGCTGCTGAAAACAATGTAATTCCCCATTCAATTCGTCCCTGGCGAAAACTGGGGAAAAGAGAACTTTGCCATCCAATTATTATTCCTTTCTCGGTCTGCTCATCACAGACGAAATGAAACGAAACGAAACGATAGTAAACTTACTGGGAAAGGGAAACGATGGGTGCAAAATGAAATGGATACCTTTTGCTACACAGAGTTATGATTAAGTTGATTGAATTATTATTATGGTATTGTTTTTTTTGCATGCCCCTCGCCAGTTCCATTTCATTCGCAATATTTACGAAGTTTTATTCTATTTCATCCTTCCTCCCTTTCATCATCCCCATTTGGTGAATAATTGAGTGTTTTCCATGAATAGATTTTGTGATTCAATTAGGTATCGTTGAGAAAAGAATAATGAATGCCTGCTTTGTCTAATGATATCCTGTAAGTAGGAGACTATCAAATGTACAAGAAAACAAATGGATTGATATGTGATTGAAATACATCTGAAGGATGATCTATTAAGTGATTGGTTTGCTTGGTATGAAGAATCTCAGACAGTGAATAATATTCACTTCGCTGATTGTTTTATGATGGCTCGCGATATCGTGCGGTCGTCTCCGATAAATCTTTTATCCACGCTTGATGCAAGTCGAAATACAGTTCTACTGGCAATTTAATATTTTAAATTAGCTTTCATTTTGTTTCACATCCTCCTTCAAATGCAAGCTTTTTGAATAGATAAATACGACGGTTCACTTGGCTGTTGGTAATCCAATCACTAGATGAAACAAAACAATTCCAAATTGTGTCCAAATCTTCGACAAGATAATTTTCAATGTTAAATACGCTAACTAAAATTTTGCCTAACGATCGAAATGGAGCAATACAGTGATCCAAACCTGTAAAAAACTGGTCAAAAGTAATTATCTCACAAGTTTTACATTTTCGCCATGCGGTGCCTTTGAGAAAGTTTCAGTACATGAAAATTCCCTTCTCTTAGCGTTGGCAATGATTAATCTACCCAGAGCAGGATCTGAGATTAACTATAGATATCAATATCATAAAATCGACCAAGCTGTTCTATTGCAATCCGGGACACCACACCGTGGCGTTCATGCAAAGTTGTGACAAAATTATGAAAATTGGTTTATATGGTTAACAATAGGATTTTTAATTAATTTTGGGCGGCTGAATTTTTTTTTGCTAATAGTTTTGAAATTCCACAATTCTTTTTTTCGATTATTTTTAAGTAAGCCCATTTGATCTTTATAGGGTTGATATACACGTCATATATAGTAGCCAATCATATCGGATAGCAGAAATGGTTGACAAAACTAGTGAAAATCACTAATTTTTCACTAATATGTTATTGTTTAGGCAACCAATTTGTAAGAAGATTTATGAGCTGCAGGGCGTCTCCATATGGGCAAGGCTCCGAAAATGGCAACAACAGACGACATTTTTTTTATCAATTTTTGCGCCAAACTGTTTTCTTTCCGTATATATGTATCCTCTAAAATTAAACAATATAAATGACGAGCACAAAAAAGTTTCTATTCCTGTCATTTGGTTAAAATTTGGTCAACAAAATCCATATTTTCAACTTTTTGTCTGGAGCCACATTTTTCCATCGTAGTCTAATATAAATTTGATGATATTGCTTGAAAGTTTGAGACGAAAATGAATTAGTGCTTATTTTTAATTGTGAAGTAATGAAAAACAAATAACTTGTAACGTAACAGATCGAAAATTC